>NC_056733.1:626213082-626420582 GCF_019279795.1 Protopterus annectens
GAAAAGGGCAATGAGGATAACTGAGCTCCCCAGTCGCCAAGCTTCCTGAATGAACTTGGGAATAAGAGAAAGTGGAGGATACGCATATAGTAGACCAGAGGGCCAAGCATGGACTAGAGCTTCTATGAGGGACACCCCCGGGGGGATCAGAGCAAAACACTCGCTGCACTTCGCATTTGAAGGAGAGGCGAAGAGATCTCAGCAAGGCTGACCCCACTTCAGAAAGGTATTGTCTGCTACTGACAGATTCAGAGATCACTCGTAAGGCATCAGAATACATGGAGTAAGCCTGGCTGCCAGGATGTTGGACTTCCCCAGAATGTGCGCTGCCACCAGAAACCAGCCGTTGGAGATTGTCCACTCCCACAATCTTACGACCTCGCAGCAAAGGGGATAGGATCTGGTTACCCCGGTTTGTTGATGTAACAGACTACTGATATATTGTCCGTCTGAATGGCACCAGTCCCAGATGGAAGAGAGGTACGGAGAGCTTGCAACACCTAAAGCATCGCCCTCATCTCAAGGACACTGATATGCAGACTGGTCTCCACAGCAGACCATGTGTCTTGGACAGTCCTTCCCATGCAATGCTCCCCACATGAGTAGGGAGGTGGCAGTGGTCACCGTGGTCGTGGGAGAGGGAAGGATAAATGGCCGATCCAGAAGAAGGTCTTGGGATTGGAGCCAGTAAAGACAGAAGGGAGTCCCTGCAAAGATGAAGCAGTGAAACAGGATGGGACAAAGGAAGGTTTAGCAAGGACCACTGAACCACTAAGGTCCACTGCAGAACCCCCACATAAAAGTGCGAGGTTGAGATAAGGGTGATCATGGACTCCAATGCTCAAAGAACTAAGCCCAATGGGGGTAACTGGGCTTGAAGAATGTCCTGTACATGATGGCAGAATGAAGACCGCCTGTCTGTAGGCAGAAACACTTTGTCTTATATAGTGTCTAGTTGGGCACCCATGAAATCTAACACCTGAACTGGTGTCAGTTGGGACTTGGAGAGGTTTAAGCTAATACACAGGGACAGGGCTATATGAAGATAATCCCTGGTCTGCATTAGCCGATGCCTGGAGGAAGTGGAGACGAGACAATCATCCAGGTAGGAAAGACCTGAAATCTGCAGCCGCAGGTGAGTCACCACTATCGCCATTACCTTGGTAAACACCCAGGCGGGCAGTCGTGAGTTCAAACGGGAGTCCTCTGAACTCAAAATTACTGGCTCCCAGCTGGAAGTGGAAAAACCTGCGGGAGTGCCTGTCCAACTTGATATGGTAGTACACATCCTGGAGAGCCACAGAGCACATCCAGCCATTCATCTGCAGGAAGGGCAGAATGGACTGAAGGGTGACCATTCAAAACTTTGTCTTGGCAACAGACAGGTTCAGGGCTGACAGATCCAGAATGGGTCTCAAGTCCTCTGTTTTCTTTGGCACCAAAAAGAACCAGGAATAAATGCCTGATCCAGACTGGTCTGTGGGGACTGGCTGGATGACTTATTTTGTGAGCAGCCTGGCAATTTCTACGGCTCCCTCCTCCTGTTGACTGGGTGGAATGTCTGGATGGAATGAATGATGTTGGGAGGGTGGCCTAATGGTTAAGGTGTTTGCCTTGCAAACACAAGGTACAGGATTTGAATCTCACAGGGGATAATTGGCTAGGCTTAAAATGGCTCGCAAGGGCAGTTAGCCTAGTACTAACCTATGAACCTATGAATGGGGGGATGAAGAAATGGGACACAGTATCCTCTGCATATGATCTGCAGAACCCAACGATCATTTGTAATGGACTCCCAGGCTGCTGGGTGCAGAGTTAGGTGTCCCCTAACTCCCTCCAGAGACAAGCAGTCAGGCAATCCCTCAGAATTGCTGAAGTGGTCTGTCCAGGAAAGCATCCCAAGACCTCTGGTTCTTTGGACCCCTTCTGCCACGAGGGCGGCACCTGTTGTAACCCCTCTGCCCCTGGGGGAAGACGTATCCCGAGCGTCTTGGGAAGAACCCTGAGACTTCTGAAACCACAGCTTCTTGACCCCACACTGATTCCTTGAAAAGGAACTTTGTGGAGTGGAGAAGCAGATCCTGACGGCAGACAAGGTCTTCCCATCCTTCACGTTCTGGGTCAACATGTCACAAACTGTTTTTCCAAACAAGGTGGAACCATCGTAGGGACAGTTCATGAAAGATGACTTGAAGAGCTCTGAAAAGGCACAAAGGCGGAGCCAGGCATGTTGCCTGATGGCCACGGCAGTACCCTCAGCCCTCGAGGCACCCTCGGTAGCATGTGAGAGAAGCCTCATGAACATATTCAAAATAAATGTGAGGGTGGCCATAAGGGAGGAGAAGACCTACTTCACCTCTGCCGACATGGACCCCGGGGCAGACTTAGCGACCTCCTTACCCAGGTCCCTCTGTAGTCTAACTACATGTACCAAGAAATTAATTCAGAGCACATAAGGCAAAAATGGCTGCAGCATAGGCCCACTTACCAAAACAACTCAGCGCCAGAGACTCCCTGTCTGGAGGGTGGAACGAGGAGCTCTCCTGAGCCAGCTCCTTCTTAGTGGCCATTGCAACCACCCCACCATGGCATTGACTGGGGACCTCTTGGACCAATGGGGCTTGTTGGACGGGATGCGAAGAACCTTGTCCAGGTGCTTGGGGGATGGGCTCAACTGCGTCCAGTTCCTTCCATGCATTAGTGGGGATAAAATCCACTAAAGGATCCGTGGGTGGGACACCCAGGAGGTGGAAGGTCCTGTGCCAAACACCTCCAGGAATACAGACAGCAGGAATGGGCTTGAGGGTAGACCACCTATTGTATTGGCAAAGGATCTCCATGATGTCCCCAAAGCAGACATCCTCTGGGACTGGTCAGGGGGAGCCCCCCCCCCTTCCTCCAAGTCGGTATCATCAATGAGAGACTCTTGGGGGGGGGTCTAAGTGCCTCCTCTTGTACATACGCTTCTGAGGGGGAGGGCTCCAGGGAAGATTTGGAAGCTTTAGGGAGTTTCAGGATCGGAACCTCCTGGGGCGAACTGGCAGCAGGCTGTCCCTGAGGGGGCAGAACGGACGACTCTGGCCAAAAAAATGAGGGAGCCAGGGTGGAATCAGAGGACGAGAGTGTCAAGGGTCTCAAGAGACACGATAGAACCCTCTCCACCACCTCAAACGCCAAAGGAGAGAACCCCTGAAGGCAGAACAGCCGGGGCAGAGGCTGGATCTGCCACCCTCGGCATCAATGGGAGAGCCAGAGCTGAGCCTCCTGGCACAGAGGCCCCGAGGGGGAAGGGACGACCCGGAAAACCACAAAGTTGATGCAATCCCCTCAGACCCAACCCTGAGGCTATGGCTCAGAGAGTCGATCGGCTCCAAAAACGTTAGAACCGAACCACTCACGGCAACGTTCAGCATTGAGGTACCAGGGAGCATCGACGCTGACCCCTCAACACCCAGGAACCTCGGACCGAAAGACTCTGAAACTAAAGGCCGGATCTGAGAAGAAGAGATATGGAGGAAGGCAGCCTGTGTGTTCCTGGTGGTGGTAGGAGATGAAGCAGGCAAAAATCCCAGCTGAATCTGGGCCTGAAGGAATTTCATCATCCTGTCCACCTCTGCTTTGGACAGACTCCAAGCAGACTGGACTGAAGAGGCCACTGACCCCAGCCTGGAATGGTGCCGAAGAGAGGTGGCAGCCAGGACCGTGCTCGAGAGGTCTCTGGCTCTGGGATGAAGCATGGAGACCAGAGTCAAAGGGAACTCTGGTTCGGACCGAGCGGGACTTAGAAGGGGGCTCAGCCAAGGAAGAGCGCTCTGGAGACCTCTTCCTAGACCAATCCCGCTCTTTAGAACGAGCCTTCTAGCCGCCCCTGGGCTTCATAGCAGGAAGTTGAGTCCCAGAAGCCGGGGTGGATGAAGAAGTAGCCTCAGCAGGAGGTGGGAGAAGGCCCTTTAAAATGAGCTTGTTCATCCTGTCAATCAAAGTACAGGTGTTGAAGCCAGAGCAGATTGAGCAAGAGGAATCTAACCGAGAAACTCCTAAACATACAACGCACACAATGTGGGCATCTGAAGGAGGGAGCTTATGCTCACACTCTGTACACTTCCTAAAGCCCAGCTTAGGTGCATCAGCCATGGCAAAGGAAGGTCAATTACTCCCATTTTTACACACACACACACACACACACACACACACACTAGGACAGAAAAGAAAGTTTTTTTTTTTTTTTTTTAGGAAAGAGACCAACACTGATGTGCAAAGTGAGGGTAGGGGTTAAAAAGACAGAAAACTAGAAAAGGGAGAAGAATAAAACTCAAAAGACAACACTTACAAACTATGGAGCTGGGAGCAATGGAAACCTGTGTTGTTTAAGTCGAGTGGCAAATGAGATCTGAGGGGAGGAAGGAGAGAGGGGCATTATGGGTAGGGACGGAGCTTGTACTTTGGATCTGATGCTGCAGTATACTGCAGAGTAAGATCCATGCCGGATCAGAGTCTCTCAGGTTGAAAACCAAATGAAAACAACCACCTCAGATCACATTATATCTGACAAACTAAGCTATAAAAAAATCTTATTCATCTAGCCCTTCAGCAATTCAGTTTTGTCAAGGGGAGATCACGTACACTCAACTTAGTCAACTTCTTTGAGAGAAATCACAGAGACAGTACAAAACAGGTATGTTGTCCCATACACTGCCATTAAACTTGCTGCATTGTTGGTCATACTTGTGTTTTTTTTTTTTTTTTTTCATTCTTTTGTCATCTTACAAAGCACCCATGTAATGAATGTGACAACTGCCTCCTCAAAAAATAAGGAGATAACTTGTGTACCTTAGGGCTTAGTAATAGGGCCTCTCTCCTTTCTGACATATACTTCTTTGACCTCCAAACTCGGAATCCAGACCTATGGCTGACTAACCTTACCAATGACTACAAGCTGATTGCTGCTGTTCCATTAACCACTGATACAGATTCACTACAGCAACAACTAACCCTCACTTAATGAGTGGTGTACTTAAAGGCAAAAACTAACTGCAAATAAATGCAGTAATGTCACATTTGGGAAACAATTTTCATCTTGGAGTATAACCAATACCTCCACTCCAAATTGACAAGATAGTCAGAGATCTCAGTACCACAGTTGATAACTCCTCCCTCCTTTGACCACTGTGTTACTTCAGTAGTCAGTCACCCTAGTTAACTCAATAAATATCTAAAAGCTTGTCACCCAGATCAAAACACGCTATCATCCCACTTTATGCAGCTAAAATTAAGCCGCTGGTAGAGTACAATACCCCACCCCCTTTGACATGCACCTATTCAAACAGAACAAGCAACTTGAGAGGCCCCAGAGATTCCCAACTCATAAGATTAAAAAGATAAACACCCTGGGCTCCCAGAAGAGACCTGAAAACCCTATCAACATGCTCAGTCCCCTTACAGGCTCCTACATGGAGATGTAGGTCTTGAACTCCATGCAATTAGAGACTCAACCCTCCTTGCTCTCCTGCATCTCTACAAAATGAACAGCAGCACAAATACCAGAACCAAGGATTTAAATCTTCACCAACATATAAATAAAACACATTGAATGATAACATTTACATAACATTTACGCAACATTTATCACATCTCTGGAATGTCCTTACATGTGAAACACTGACACAAAAATGAAGCATGATGAGTGGACAGATATCTATAATTTTATTCCTGGAATGACCTGTTCCATCCATCTTAACACAGGGCTACAACACAAGGGTGGACACTGGTATTACACAAATGGTCTACAGACTCGACTGAGGTATAATTCCTATGAGCCTATTATTTAAGAAGAAACAAATTCTTTGACACTTCAGATAACAGTAGCAGACACTACTGATAAAACTAGTGAAAATGTATTAGCTGGCACTTGAAACATAAAACCCCATGGCTTGACAGTCTCCACTCCAGTTCTCAATGCACAGAGAGAATTTTCCTCTAGAAGTATACAAAGTTAGCAAATAATATCCTCAACACAGGTCAGGCACCCCTCTCCTGAAAACGGGCAATGATTTGGTCATTCTTAAACATGGGAAAGGCCAACCCAGACAGCATCCTATAGATGATCTTAATGCTAAACCTCAACTACAAGCTTTTTGCATTTATACAAGTGGCTGTCCAGATTTCTTCCTGTTCTAATTTACATGGATCAAGCAGCTTTTATTCCAGGATGCTCCTGTTCTGCTAACTTAATCATGATCATGCTCTTGGTGAAATGCCAACAAGGATGATTGCCCAATGGCCCTCTTTCACTTAGAGCCTAAAATTGTGTTTGATATCTTTACGTGGATATTTCTTTTTCAGGTGCTGAATTACTTAGTCTAGACATATTTATCACTCTTTACAACTTAGGCAGAAATGCAGAGACTAAAGATAAAATAAAAAGAAAGCCTTCTTTCTTATTAGAGATATACAGTGGAACACTTAGAGATGCCCCCTCTACCAGTTCTTGTTGACAATATCCCTTGAACCAATGGCAGCTTGTTTGAAAGCTGTAAGGTAAATAGATCTTCTATAAAGTGGA
Organism: Protopterus annectens; assembly: GCF_019279795.1. Taxonomy (NCBI): domain Eukaryota; kingdom Metazoa; phylum Chordata; order Ceratodontiformes; family Protopteridae; genus Protopterus; species Protopterus annectens. The sequence goes on from NC_056733.1 coordinate 626,219,645, forward strand.
ATGAAGTGAAGCAGAAAATCCCTTTTTCTACTGCAGTAACAGACCAAGTACTGTAGTGTAACTAAATCTAGCATACGAGTAGATGTTCGAATGATCACTGCTGCAGTAGTCGTCTAAGCTATATGGGTAGATTACCACAGCTTACAAATTTTCGGATGTCGAAGGGGAAAGGTCCAAAAGCCACAGGAAAATGGTCCTAGCAAAGCCTGATCTAGATCTGGAGAATGAATCAAGCTTGTAATGCCTTGTACAATTATATATAGGAGACCAAGTTGCTGCTTCTAGAACACTTGTAGAATCTAACCGTTGCCAAAAGACATAGGTGAATCCATTGCCGTGGTAGAATCGGCCTTGGGCCTGCCTGGAATATTTTTGTTGTGGCGAGTATAACAAAAGGTAGTAGTAATAGCCTTAGACAGCCATTTGGAAATAGTCTCTATCCCTTCTTCTAACCTTCACAAGGAATGAATAGATCTAAAGATCTGAAAGATGTATTTCTGCAAAGATAGTACCCAAGTTACAGTGAAAATTCAAGGTATGGCGCATCCTTTTTCCCTTGAGTTTTTGGATCAGTAAAAAAAATGCGGTACTAGACAGTATGGCTTGAAGTAAACTTGGATACCACTTTAGACATGAAAAACAGATTAGTTCTCGAAGAAACCCCGTCTCTTTGGAAAATAAGATAGGGTTAATTCATCTTAAAAGCTTGTAACTCAGATTCTCTTCTAGCAGAGTCAGAGTAATTAATAAAACTGCTTTATATATTAAGAACGTCAAGTCAGACAGATTAGCTGGTTCATATGGAGCAAGTGTTAGCTTCTCCAACACAAAATTAAGATCTCAAGAAAGGACCACTTTCTTTTTATGGGCCTTTTAAGTGCAACCCTTTTCAAAAACATTTTTACACGAGAATACATTGAAAGAGGATGACCTATGGGCAGATACGTATGCTGAAATGGCTAATAAATGAACCTTGATGGAGGGGTAAGAAAATACATAGAAAAGTAATTCTCACAAATACTGTAAAAAAGACAAAAACTAGCCCTGCTTGGGTGCTGGTTATGTTGTTGTCCCCAACTAGGAAATCTTTTCCATTTGCTAATATATGATTTATAGCAGCAGGCTTTCGTGTCTCTATTAGTATCTAGTGCACGTCCTCAGTTAACAAGTATCAAATGGGCATTAAGACCCTATCGTCCAGGCAGTCAGTTGAAGTTGATTAGGGTCGGGGTGTATCAAACACTCCTGGATCTTGTGAGAGTAGATTCATTCTGTGAGAAAACTTGTGGCAATTGCCCTTGGCCATTTCCAAATGAAGGGAAAGCTTCTGTTGCCTGGGCCAGAAAGGAAGTCACCACAGTGATCTTGGTGAGATTACCTCTGAATTTTCAGACATACTCTGGATATCAGTGGAACGGGTAGAAAAGCATAAAGGAACATTCTGTCTAAGGAAAAAAAAGGCACCTGTCTTCCAGGCCTGGAGTAAAATCTTGCCAACTGATTATTCAGACAGGAGACAAATGGGTCTTCTACAGTAACTCTACACAGATGGATTAAACTTTGAGGATCCCCTGATCAAGTTTGCATAAATAAGGGTCTGCCCTATCATGCTCAGCTTGTCTGTCACGCAATACTGCTCTGATGGACTGAAGGATGCCTGTAGAGTGAGACTATGCTATGAAGCTGTAACCCACAATTTCTCTTCTGACAAATCCCAACAATGAGATTTCAAAAAAAGATGTGAATGCTGGAGCCAAAAAGACTTCAGATACACTGACTCTCACTCTCAAGTGGAATCTTGCCAGGGTTATCTCGAGAATCCTACATGCCAGAAGCCCAAACATCCTGAGTTATTCCCTCACAGTGATCAAAGTCTGACTAGATCAAGATATAGATATTATTCCTGTGGAAAGAAAGCTCTTTGAACTGAGGTGTCTAGCTGATACTCTAGGAACACAATCCTATGTGAAGGAGTCAAATACTTTTTAATGTTCTCTTGGAATTCCAGCTTGTGTAAGAAATCCCTCACCCAAGTGAGAAATTCCTGACACTTTGAAAAAAGACTGCAAACATAAGCACGTCATCTCAATATGGAAAAATATAGATACCCTGTAGCCTGCAATGAGTTCTAACTGGATATAGACACTTTGTAAACACTCTTGGTGCAGTGGATAGTCCCAAAGGTAAGTTACAGAACTGATAATGTGATCCAGACACACAAAACCTTAAGAAACGCCTGAAGTCTGAATGAAAGGAATGGGATGATAAATATCTTATAATTCTAGTTTTTCCTAGAAACCTGAATGAGGAAGAAGGGGAAACAGATTGTAATGTGACATCAATCTAAGAAAGAAACATCCAGACCCTCCCTGTGTGGGAGGTTGGTATAACGGTTAAGGTGCTTACCTTACAGACACAAGGGGCAAGATTTGATTCTCACATGGGGTAACTGGCTAGGCTTAAAAAGGCTCACAAGGGCAGTTAGCCTAGTTTGAACCTATGTATATGAACCTATGTATGCAGAACTAGTCTCAAAGCATCTTCTTTCTTTGGCACTAAAAACATCATTGAATAAAAACATTTCCCAACTTGGGAAGGAGAAGATGCATGTGATGAAGGCCATGTGGAAAGAAGACAGTCTGATCTGGTTGATAATGAATAACTCCCTTGTTAGGAGGAATTTCCTCTCATTGCCATCTGTTGTTGTTGATGTGCGTTTCGGCTTTGTAACGTTGACAAATGATATTCAGAACCCATTTGTGTGAAACCATCTGTTGCCAAAAAGTGGAGAATCAGACTTTATGAAAGGAAAAAGGAACAGACAACTGGGAAGAGGGAATAAGGTCCCTTATCAAATTGACTTATTTGACTGCCCTTGGTTTGAGGGGTCCTGAATTCATTTTGGAACACCCTTGCCATTTTCTCAAAACTGGATGAGGAGTTAAATCTGAAAAGGGAGGGCAGAAAAGATTTGAGTTTCTCTGAATTAACTTTCCCCTGTCATCACTGCAGCTAAGGAAATAAAAAGTGAATCTCTATCCAGAAAAATAAATTAAAATCTCATTATTCACCTCCTCTTGGGGGATTATTAGAATGCAGCCAGGCAAACCTCCTTGACATTACCAAAGGACATAGTCCTGGAAGAAGTATCAACAGAGCCATGCACATAGTCTGAACAGACAGCAATGATTAGTACAATAAAAGAAACTAAATTTAAAGTGGACTTTTCCTTACAAGGAGCAACTGCAGACCAAACATTCCTAACACTTTCACAATTAGTCAGAATAAACATTAACATATCAGCATGACAATTCAAAGTTCTGAAAATCAATGTTGCAGAAGCATACACAATTTTCCCAAGCCCATCAATAAGCTATCCATCCTTAGCAGAAAGAGTAGAATAGTAAAAACTGTTTAGCAACACTAGAATTAACTAAAGCTATAGTTGCTGGGTCAAGTTTGAGAAGAGGGTATGAAAACTTAAAGACTGAGGAATTTTATACTTTCTGTCTGCCTTTTTAGGGTCAGCAGGCTTGCTTTCGGGGAAAGTTACACACACACACACACACACACACACACACACACACACACACACACACACAAAAACTGGCAGAACTGGAGGAACTGGTGAAGGTTTGAGAAATTCCTTCTGTAACCGCTCATACAATTTTCTGAGGGACTAAGAAACCTCAGTGTACTCTCACTGAAAAAACTTGCACATTATGCAAATAATTTCAGAGAGAGATGCACCCCCTCAGGGAGAATCAGAAACTAAGCTCTCCTATGAGTCTGAATCAGGAAACTCTGTCACTTCAGCTTCAAGTTCAGATTCAGAATCTTGAATCCCTTCAGCATAAGAGGTATCCCTCTTTCTTTTACCAGAAAGCACTTAAGAAGATCAATAGCCTGAATAAAACAGAGCCAGTCCCTGTAAATTGCTCATGTCTAAGAAAATTTGAGAAAGAGTACATAAACACTTAGCTTCTGGTTTCTTTTTGACAGAGAAAATGGGGTCCATAGTGTTATAAATGACAGCAGCTTCCCCATGGATGGGCACAACATTCTGACAAAAACAGGGAAGCCTGCCCTGTTCTCTCTCTCTCCCAAGACCAATAAGAGTTGCTCTCCCTTACCCCCTGAGGGGACCCAACAGACACATAGGACATGGCTAACCCCCAGTCCATAGTGGTTGCTGGTGCTATACCAGATGATCCAGGGAAAAAAATGAGCAGTCTGAGGTACAACGAATGGCCACAACAGTCACCCACCTGTGAGGCAAATTGCTAGCCTGCTATGGTGGCAAAGGTGGTTTGCTTAAATTTTCCTTTTGTGGCTATAGAAGAACTGTCCATGATACCAGCAGTTTGTTCCATGGTCAAGCTGAAAATGGTGGCTCTTTTCCAGGGAAATCAAGTAAAAAATTAAACTCTTTAAGAGCCACTTTTTTTCACAAAACACAGCAAAAAAAACACACTTAGCCCACTCCAAAATGTAAAATACATACAATTTTGCCACAGAAAAAATTACCAGATACTTACAACAACAATTAAACTGACAGTTTAAAAGTACAATACAGTATCTTGACAGTCTACTAAAACACAAACTCCTAAGCTTTAAAATAACTTTCCCAATTAGGAAAGTGCTAATAAACAAATAATTTCTATAATGAAAGATTTTATCCCTGAAGGCAACTTACCTACGCAGCATAGGAATATCACAAGTTGACCTTCAATCCTCAAATGCCTCAGAGGAGCATTCTCTTCAGCGGCAGGAAATCTGAAGGGCGCCCAAACCTATCTTTTTAGTCAGCTCATCTTGAGGTGACAAATGGTTTGGTCATGTGGAAGGTGTTCCCTGAAGCTTTAGAAACTGGCTGCCTCTTATATCCTATGCAGGATATAACCCATATAGCTTAGGTTACTGCAGCAGTGATTGATATGAAGAACATCCAGCTCCGGGATGAAGATAATCCACCTGTAATAACTCATAATATCTTTGCTGGGTTTTTGGAATTTCTTTTTGATCCCAATGGAAAAAAATCCTTCATTCAGGCAATGGTATCAGGAAAAGATAACGTTTCAGGAGGGGAATTCAAAGAAAAGCTTTCCTCAAACAGAATCCCCCCTCATGTGGCACACGTACTTGACTAACACAAAGTAAATTGAATTCCTGTTCCTCAGTTTGAGAATCAGTACCTGAGAGAAAGGAAAATCCTGGTATTTTAAAATTCTAGGAAGATTCAGAATTTAAAGATTGAATAGTTTGAAATACGCCCTTAATAAAACCCAGCCAATCTTCCTGTCAATTATATGTGAAACAAAAGAAAAACACGTAACTTTCTGCTTTCTCCTATTGGGACATCCCTTAAGAAAAAGGCCAACTTGAGGACTGGTCCCCCACCAAGAATCAAACTCTTTCGAGTTGTTTCTCAGTACAGCAATGTCTGCTCCCTCCTATGGCACAGACATGTGTGGCTTTCCCTTGCCAGAAAAAGATAGCTGAACAACTGCAGATGATGCGCCTGTCTCACTATCCTTAGTGGCTTCTTGAGGAGCAACACCAGAATGATTGAGAGAAATTGATCAGCGTTTTGAGGTACCTAAAATGATCATAGTAGAGTCACATATTGGTGGCCAAAGCAAAAAGGAACCCAGCTTCAATACAGAAGACTCCCATACAACTGTCTTCTTTTTGCAGATTACAAAAGGAGAAAAGGGAAGAACCAAAGATCCCGAGGCCTTGTCCATGTCTCTACCAAAAGCGAGAGTCTGACAAGAGGATAATGAAGCCTTGGACAGTCCCATAGCACAACCTGACTGAAAAAAGTAAGTTTGTGATACATTTTGTAATGACAACCACCAAAACATCTAGTCCTTGCCAACTATAATTTGTGACAGAAAAGTAAAACTTTTTCTCACAAAATTTAAACTTGATTAAGGCATTTTACCAACAGAGAATCATCAGTGAAAATGTAACTTAAGGTAAAATCTTTTTGTGACGACCATTAAAAACACCAATCCTACTCCTTAGCAAGAACTGCTGACAGAAAAGTAAAACTTTTCTTCACAAAAATTGTCAAAGCGAAAAGTATTCTCCAATGAGGTATTTAGATGCCCAGACATGGAGAAGCGCTACCTGACTGTCGATCACTCAAAACATGCAGGGAAGATTGGCATCATACCCACTAACTTTATGTTGCTCTCTTTGGGCAGTTCAGCGGTTGGGGCATGTGGAAGGTACCCTTAAGCTTTGGAAACTGGTTGGCTGCCATATTCTGGGCAGGATACAACCCATATAGCTCAGGCTACTACAACAGTGATCTCTAAAGATGAAAAGCTCTACATTTCCATCAGTTGAAACTTCAGAAGCATCCACAAAGTTGAAATGGAAAGTACACCTTTATTGGAACTTGTAGATATTTGATAAGATTACTGCTACAATAATCTTTTTTTTCCTCAAAAATGTTTTTATTTTCAATTAAAATAACATTTACATAATATTTTAAATAGCATTTTAAACAACTATATATTTACCCTAGCCTGACTTTAAACTATATGCAATGTATGTTATTATATATAGAATTAGCAGATCAGTTATCAGAGATACAATATTGATTATTGCAGAGTGTCCAACAAAGATAGAACTGTCTTCCAAGGATTATTTACCAATGGCCTGGGATAGATTCTTAGTTCTTTGATTTTTATTTCCATCGATGCACTTGTCTTCAGTAAAGTATAGAATTCTTCCAAGGTAAGGGGTGTATTTGAATTCCACCTTCTGGTTACGCATTTCCTAGATATAGCAAGTAATTCCATAACAAATACATATTTGTCTTATTCAGGTAGGGACCTTCATTAACATTTAGCATAATCAATGCTTTAGTTAAGGTAAAGGCTTCATTAAATGAAGCTTGTAAAAAATGAATGTTGCAATAATCTTGACTACTGGGACTTCTGTCAGAGTTCCTGGACATATGACCTAATTTTTATAGCTTGGAACTATTCCTCTAGGATGTTAGTTCATTCCCAATATAAAGTAAATATCCACCTATGCTATCTTAGCGCTTTCTTACCCAGTATACTAGAATAAAAGCTAAGGTAAAGAATGAAAGGAGGCCATGGATAAGGGTAACCTCCCCTTGGATGCTCCAAGCTGAAAAATGAAACTGACAATGAGGAGATGGGAGAACTGCAATGCAACACTGATCTACTTGAACATGTACCATCATAGATAGTTCCTACACAGTTGTACTATGTTCTCCATTTAAGACACTGTTGTAATAGTCTTTACTACTGGAAAAATTCCCTGATCTTCAACAGGGAAGATAGGTGGCCCGAGAGGGAACGCTGGATTTTAACATGTACTGCATACAGGCCAAAAACACTCCTCTCCTGGCAGAGAAGCAATATGTATATGTAATGTGTTTAGAAAAGGATGCAAACAAATATCCAGGTGGCTATCTCCACTGCACCTTGACAGCAGACACCCTTAAGGAATGCTACTACTGTGATTGTGCCCCTTGTACTATGAATGTTATAGCACCTTCTAGATTTTTTATCTTAAGAAGAACAGAAGAAATATAAACACCGTGCCAACCATTTTCATAAAGGTTGTTTGGACACACCATGTCCCTCTATCTTTGGAGTAAAAGAAGCAAAGTGGCTGCATTTTCTAGTATCTTTGGATCTATGCAAATAGTACCTTCATTGTTTGTGAGTGTCTAGGGAATGCAGACTTCTTTCCTTCTATTCTGTTGAATAAGAAAACCCAGCAGTTGGAAAACCTGACTCATGGTGCACTGTGTGTTACTACATCTGGCATTGGATATGGTTTGGTTTTCAGATTCACCCTATCCCCAAGGAAAAGTAGGAAGGGCTTCATATACATTAAGGCTTGACGTTCTGACACTTTCCTAGCTTATGTGATATGTACGAACGTTAGCAGCTTTATATGGTCTGAATCTGCAGGCTCAAATAAAGCGTGGATAAGTTTCTCTAGAACACACTGTGCCAAGTGAGAGATAAGTCTCTTGAACTGTGGTCTCAAATTACACCTCCTCAAGAAATTGATGTACTGGTAACAGGCTGGCTAAAACAGATCCAAGGAAAGGAAGGCTGAAACATTTTACTGATGCTCTTCAACAGATGCATAGACCAAGCCTATTAAAATAGTTCACTTAGGTACTGGACAACTGTGAACACAGGTGCTGTGCTAGGTTCCTGTCTCCTTTTCAGAAACTAGTATAACAACCTCCTACATCTTGGCAGGTAAGATTTCATACAGTCTGGCTTTCTAAGTTGCTCGATAATATTCAACATGTCCTCTTTGTATTGGTGCCTTAAAGGCAGCAGGAACAAACCAGGCATACCATGAACTGTAATGTCTTCAGGGTGTGGCATATAAAGATCCCTTTGTTCTGTGCAAGTAGACCTGCTGTTTCCTCCTAGAGATCTCCAGATGAATAAACAGCCAGTGTAGGTGTGGTTAAAAGGGTAAGCAGCATCTTTTGTCTATTCTGCTTCAGTTTCTAGAACATCCTGAGGAGAAAAAAGATAAGAGAAAGGGTGTACAGAAATAAGCCTGTGCAGCTGATGGAGAAGGCATCCACTGCCCAAGCTTCCTTGCAAGGTTCTCCTCAGCAAGGAGACCAAGAAAACTGCACTCTGAGACAGACTGAGGCTGGATATCTTAATGCTGAGGGAAAACTCCAAAATTTGGAAAAACCTCAAAATAAAAGAAAGGGCCTTGTTTGCCTCCTCCTTGGAAGTTGCCTGACTGAGGGAGTAATCCAGATGTGCACACATGAATGCCCTTGTTTATATAAAAAGCAAATACTGGGGCCAGGTACTTAAACATGCTGGAAGCAATAGCCAAACCAAAAGGCAATGAGGTAATCGACAGTGCAACCCCACCCCCCCTTCAAAATCCAGTAAAGCTCCCACGGTCCATGTGGACTGGAATATGGAAGATGTATCATCAGATTCTAAGGTAACCCTTAGGGCTTTGAGAAACAGGAGGGAAAAAAGGCCTGAAGTGACAGCATTTTGAATTTTGAGGAAGATATTGATTTGAAAGGTCTATAATGGGACTCAGAGTTTCCTCTTTTCTGGGGACCAGGGAAACCCTTTGTTCTGGACTTTCAAAGGTTCTATTTATATAGCTCCAAAATTTAGAGAGATCTCAGAAAATGGAGAATTAGGTCTTTGAGCTCTTAGGACTAGGAAAATCCCTGGCATGTTGGGAATGTTTGTAAGTGACCTGATATCATACCAACAGGGAAGGCTTCTGAGTTCCAGAAGGCAGGCTTGATGTCAAAGAACTCTGCAGCAAAAGTTCTAGTAGTCAAGACTACAGCAACAGTTACCTAAACAAGGAACTTCCAGATCTCCAAGGTACCAGAGGCAGCCCAAACTGACAGCCAGTGGAAACTGTGACAATAAGACATAAAACAGTTGCAGCAAAGATGAAGCTAATGTCTTCAGGCAACTCAACCTACAGGATCACACACAGGCTGAAACTCCAGTTTTACAAGCAGACTGAAACGGTAACAGTAAAATGAGCACTTGCAGACACCAAATACAAGCCAGTTAGAGTCTAATGCAACAAGCCAAAACAAACTTCATGAAATCCCTGCATAAATTAAACATGTAAAACAAGTGAACATGCAAAAACTCCATAAGATGGCACCTTCAGAATATAGCTGTCATTTGATATCAAAATGCCACCACTTTGATTGTCTAAACCTATTACTATAGTAATGTAATTTTTAGAACCTAGCAACTGGATTTAATTTGTAGATCATAATACCAAAACTATCTGTGTAATTGGCACTTCCGTGTTAAAAATTATTTCCCCTCCTCTCTCCACTAGCCAATATGAAGTAAGGTTTTCCACAATGGTCCAGTCTTGCTCCATTCATTTTCCTCACATATATCAACAAACTTCCTCTGTACCCTCCTCACCTCCCTCTCTTACCATGTGGTGATGACATGGTATTATACTGCACAAATGAATCCCTCAAAGCTGTGCAAAAACAACTTCAGTCACAATTCCTCCACGGGATTCACTGGATCTGCAACAATAAACCTGCACTCAATTCATCCAAAACAAAAACTATCAAAGCAAATCCACACTACAAATCAATGACCACAACTCCTCTATCAAAAACACTAACTTATTTAAATACCTATGTATATGGCTAGCTCCTTCTTTCAGCTTTTCACCACACTTAGAAGAAAAGGAGAAAATAAACTGGGCTAACAGAATCTCTCCCATCCTCTCAAATCCCTCGAGAAATGCAATAGGAAATGGCATATTAACCACCTCAAATAGAATGCAGACTTCCCTTATAGAATATGCCTCAAAATGAAATCACACTTATTCAAACACTCACTAATGAAATATGCAGTTCATCGCATACTCACCAAAAGAAGACTATGGCACAACACTACAAGAAGCAAAATGGATTCCCGTCAAACAATGATCTTACCTCTTTCTCAGATCACAACAGTTCAGCCTACTACAAAGCCCAACTTTCTCTTCACTAACTTCCAGTCTGATACTAGACTCCCTAACTAACAACCTCAGAAACCTCCTTGACCATTCTGCAGAATCACTGCAGGCCCCTCAAACTAAACTCTAGTGCACAATCACTGCTTCTCTGTTCTAGGACCCAAAATCGGGGAATCTATACCAATGTCACTTAAAGACGCATCCTCTTAGCCAAATTCTGCTCACAGCTAAAATGCAACACCTGAAAATGGTAAAATGTGAGAGTAATACCTCATATTACCTAATCAAGCAATAAACTTCCATTTAATGACATGTTCCCTATTTCCTCTACTTTAACCCCTCTGTACTTAAAACTCTTTGTCATATTAATGCACTGCTGAAGTACTTCAAATTTTAGATCTGTATTGTAAGCAATCTTAGCCATCTATATAACCCTTTTGTTAAAAGATGTATTAAATTCTATACAACTGTACGTAACACTGCAATGCACGTTTTATAAACATACTCACCTGTTTAAATGATTCTGCATAAATCTATGCTTATCTCTATTACTTTATACAATCCCAGTATATTCACAACAACTGTATAATTATATATACTTCACATCTTGTAACAGAACTCTTTCAAACTTGAATGCTTTTCTAGGTTGAAACAAACTAGTTATTTAACACAAGTGCTCTACCTAGTCAACACATTAAAATAAATAAATGTAGATATCTGTACAACAGCATTTTATACTACAGCAATGTGCATCTGTCTGTAAAACGGCAGTCTGTACTACAGTAGTGTGCATTAGTCTGTGCATGGGCTCTCTGTACTACAGTAATGTGTATCAGCCTGTGCACAGGAATTATGATCTACATATACATGCACCCATCTGTGCAATGGCATTATGTAATATACCTCCATACCTCCACACAGCATGCATCTATAATTCAGTATGCAGATGACACTACCTTAATCTGTGCTGCACAAAACATTCCCACCCTCCTGCAAATAACTCAACTAGCATTCTCTGACGTTGAAAACTACCTTACCAAAGCCCAACTTATCCTCAATCCAAAGAAAACTCAGCTTATGATTATAACCAGTTCTAACAAAAACACTAACAGTCAATTCACTATCTACTCCACAAATGCTACTCCAATTGCCCAGTGGCACAGGCTAAGCTATTGGGAATAACCATAGACTCCCACCTAAAATTTGATAGTCATCTCAACTTAACTATTAAAAAAGTACATGCCAAACTGGGGTCACTCTACCGTATCAAACCATTTCTTACCAACAACACAAGATCAGCCATTGCTCGCTCCAAACTTCTATCCACCCTACTCTATGCATCTCCCATTCTGACTAATCTCAACAAAACTGAGCTAAGCAAAATGGAAGCCTGCTATAACAGAATTGCCCGCTTTGCTGCAAATTGCTCATATAGAACTCCTGTACTGCTTTGAGACGGCTCCACTGGCTTGAACTGCCTAACCTCCTAACCTACAATCAAGCTCTGCCTCTGTCATTCTATCTATTACCTCCCCAATAAGTGCCCTGCCCTCAAAAACCTAGTACAACATCACTCAGCCAAAAGGCCTCTTAGATCATCAAGCAAACTACTACTAGAAGTCACCAACAGCTACAATAGCTTTGGAGATGCACTATATAGTAGTTCAGTGGCTAAAAAACGGAACTCTGTCCCTACTAGCATTCAAAGCACATCATCCAAAGCCTCCTTTAAAGACTTCATCAGGCAACATCTCAAGCAAAGTTGGCAGTGCCATGATTGCTCCCCAGGCTAGTAAAAGCGGATAACATATACATACTAAATCTAAAGCACTTGATAATAGTTTTCAACCTTACTCACAAACACTGGCTAATCTACAATGTATGTACTGTACCTGTGTACTATGTATGTATTCTACCTATGTTCCAAATGTCACTGTAACCACAAATCTATTAATTACCTTTATTTTTAAAATTAATATTTTTTTCTTTGTTCTCTCCACTGTAACGGTTTATGTGCCGCATACCACTGTAAAAACATGTCTCTTGTAATTTGTGTGTATACTGATCATATCTAAATAACTAAATGTGTCTGTAATTTTTCTTTGTGGAGCTTTTCTCCCCGTGCCTCTGCTGAAAAAGGGCCTTTATGGCTCAGACACCCCGGTTAACAAATGTAAAATAAAAAATAAATAAATAAAATAAATATAGTGTTGTGTACATACCTGTAACATGGGCTTTACATACTACAGCAATGTGCATCAGGGTGTTCACATTCTACAATGTGTACCTGTCTGCACACAGCTAAGTACTATAGTACTGTATACAAACCTACACATGGGCAATATGTACTTGCCTCCACAAGGGAATTAATGTGCTACATAAAAAATAGATCAAATAATTTACAGTAACAAAGTATAAAAGGTGTAACTATTTACACAACTAATAAATTAAGAAATTCACACACACATAAATAAGGAATTTATAGGTTTTATAGGTTTATAGATTAGTACTAGGCTAACTGCCCTTGCGAGCCATTTTAAACCTAGCCAATTATCCCTTGTGAGACTCGAACCCTGTACCTTGTGTTTGTAAGGCAAACACCTTAACAATTAGGCCACCCTCCCAACCCAAAATAAACAGCCACTACAAGGCTCGAACCCAGGACCCTGCACACCATAGGCAAAGTGATTCACCACTAAGTCATGTCAGATATGTTTTCTTCTTAGTTATGGCAATACTCAGACATCAAGAGTCATGAAATTAATAGCAGTGGCCTTCAGGGCATTCAGCAGTAAGAGAGTTAGGTGCTTACCATAACCTGGCATTTGTGTTACCCTAAGTTACTATTAATCACTCTTGTGTCATAGGATCCACCATTGGATCTAAGCCAGCAACTTTTCAGACAGCTTCTAGGCTCGAGTTTCTTCCACTCCCATGATCCCTTGCTGCCCTCTAACCCCTCAGATCAAGTTTGCCCTAGAGTTAAAAAACAGCAAAGGAAGATCTTAACCACCAGACAGGACATCTCCACTTCCTCTATGTCCCACAGGACCGGGGAAAGAGGGAGGGATAGTGATGAAAAGTGACACAGGATAACAGAGATACCAAGTTATGGTAAGTACATAACTCTTTATCTGATGTTATCCATGTCACTGTTCCTCACTGTTAGGGCAGACTACCCAGCTACCCTAAATCCTGGGTAGCCTCAATGGAAGGACATGCTGAAGAACTGTGGAGCCAAAAGAAACCCTGTTCCTGGAAACAATGTCAAGTTTATAATACGTAATAAAAGTGTGAGGAGTAGACCAGGTGGCTGCCACACAAATCTCATCTACAGAACAATGGACCAGATAGGCAGCTGACATAGCGACAGATCTAGTGGAATGAGCTCTGACTGGTCCTGGTAAAGGTAAACCTTTAGATGAATAGACCAAAGAAATATTTTCAAAATCCAATGAGAAATAGTAACCTTAGAAACTGCCCAACCCTGTCTGTTAAGAGAAAATGCTACAAACAGCTGCTCTGATTCACGAGAAAGTACAGTTTTGTACCTACCATAAATGTAGATGTTCGAGTGCTAATACAGCTGCAGTCATAACAGATGGGTTCTCCTGCCGTCAGGCGGGTCCTCGGTCAGCCGAATTCCAAAGTCTAGGTCCGGCGTCGGTTGTCGTCGCTTCTTCCCTGACGTCAGTGCGACAGGGGTATAAAAGAACCAGCCGACGCCATTTTCTTCAGTTTTTCTTGCCCCAGATGTCAGGTGCCCCCAGAAGGAAGGCAATACATAAATTTGTGTAATAAAGCAATGCAATATAATCAAAATACAATAGTTGCAAGCAAATACACCATAAATGAATACCCCAATCAGGTTGTATGAGGAGGTGTTAGCCAATAGGCCTGTCCCAAGAGGGGAAGGAGGGAGGGAAACCTGGACTGCAGCTGTATTAGCACTCGAACATCTGCATTTATGGTAGGTACAAAACTGTACTATGTTCATCGTGCATACAGCTGCAGTCATAACAGATGGGTAGAATCCCAAAGCTAAGAAAGGGGTGGTAGGTACTAGGTGGAACAAGGAGGAGCCAGGATGCCCTGCAAGACTGCAGTGGCAAAGCCTGCTCTAGTTTTGGAGTATAATGATAGGAGGTAGTGCTTGGAGAAGGTATGCACAGAACTCCAAGTGGCTGCTTTCAAAATATCTTTGGTAGGCACTCCTCTGAGGAAAGCTGCAGAGGTAGCTGTGGCCCTTGTGGAGTGAGATCTGATGCCTGTAGGTACAGTTTTGCCATGAAAAGAATAGCAAAAACGTATGCAGTGGGCTATCCATTTTGAGATTGTCTGTTTGGAAATTGGCTTTCCTTGAGCTCCTATAGCATAGGACACAAAGAGCTGTTCTGATTTTCCAAAAGGCTTTGTTCTGTCCAAATAATAACGCAGTTGTCTGTGGATGTCCAAGGAATGTAGTAATCTCTCCCCTTTGTTTTGAGGATTAGGATAAAAGGTAGGTAAGTGTATGGCCTGATTCAAAGCTACGCTGGATACCACTTTTGGCATAAAGGACGGATTGGTTCGTAAGGAGACTCTGTCCTGATGGAAGATGATAAAAGGCTGCACAGCCATGAGAGCTTGTAGTTCTGAAACTCTACGAGCTGAGGTAATAGCCAGAAGGAAAGCTGTTTTCCAGGACAAATATTGCAAATCTGATGAGGCAGCTGGCTCAAAGGGAGGCAAGGTCAGTTTTCCCAGAATGAAATTGAGATCCCAAGCAGGTATTGGTTGTTTCCTTGGGGGTTTTAGATTCTTAGCCCCTCTGAGGAACTGTCTTAAGAGAGGGTGAGAGAATAAGGGTGGATCAGTGTTGTATTCTGCAGAAATGGCTGAGGCATGGATTTTGATGGAGGAGAATGAAAGTCCACTGTTTAGCAGCTCAGCTAGATACTGTAGTATTTGAGGTAAATTCAGTTTTCCAGGATCCTGGCCCTTTTTCTCATTCCAGACACAGAACCGTTTCAATTTGGCGGAGTAAGCTTTTCTAGTTGACGGCCTTCTGGCCTCCAAAATGATATCCTGCACCTCCTTGGAGTAGGGTCTGCTGTGATGCTAAGGAATCTTCCATGCGGCTAGATTGAGTATTTTTAGCTGGCTGTGAAGAGTTTTGAAGCTGTGCTGAGTAAGGAGAAGAGGCATTAGAGGCAGGGTCCATGGTGGGGAATGCGTCAGGCTCCTCAGGAGTGGGTACCAGTGTTGTCTTGGCCAGTCTGGAGCAATGAGAATCATCTTTGGTCTGTCTGCTCTGGTTTTCAATAGAACTTTGGGCAGCAGAGGAAGAGGTGGGAAGGCATAAACTGTCATTGATGTCCAACTGAAAGAGAGAGCGTCCACTCTCCAGGCCTTTGGATGGAAAATCCTTGAGCAGAATTTTGTCAAATGGTGATTTTTGTGGGAGGCAAAGAGATCTATGTCTGGCCTTCCCCATGCTTGGATTATCTCTGTAAAAACTTTTGGATGCAACTTCCATTCGTGTGGATCTGTCATATTTCTGCTTAGGTTGTCTGCCAGCGTGTTTTCCTTGCCTGGCAAGTACTGTGCTTGTAGTTCGATTTGTAAGTCCATGGCCATGTTCCAAAGTGACATGGCCAGTTGCATAGGGGGTATGAATGTGTTCCTCCCTGTTTGTTTATGTACCACATACCTGTGGTGGTGTCTGTTCTTATCGATAGTTGACCTGGTTTCAGAAGGTCTTTGAAAGCTATAATAGCATTTATTACTGCTAGCATTTCCTTTTGATTGATGTGAAGGTGCTTTTCTTTTTGGGACCATTTGCCCTGAATGCACAGATCTGTCATGTGCGCCCCCCAGGAGTAGTCCGAGGCGTCTGTTGTGATAACTTGATTTGCTTGAGGCTTGCTGAATGGAAGACCTGCGTTTGTTTGGCATGCTTGAGCCCACCACAGGAATTCCTTTTGAAGACATGGAATTAGTGGTATTATTGTTTCCAAACTGTGGCTGTGTTGAGACCATAGGTTTTTCAGGTACCATTGAAGTTTCCTCATATGCAGCTTTGCACATGGGATTAGCAAGATGCCATGAATACCAGAGCCTGCAGGATTTTCCTTGCAGTCAGCCTGGTGCAATTTGCTAGTCCTCTGAAGTATTGAGTTAGTTGCCCCTGCTTCTCTGGCGTGAGGTAGGCCATCTGGGTGTTTGTGTCAAGTTGGCACCCAGGAAAATTATTTTCCGAGAGGGCATTAGTCTTGATTTCTTTTTGTTGACTGTGTATCCCAGAGAGATCAACAACATTATTACATAAGCCAGATGTTTCAGAAGAATGTGCTTGCTGTCCGCTTGGATCAGGCAGTCGTCCAAATAGAGGTATATTTGTATCCCTTGAAGTCTGCAGTAGGCAATTACTGATGCCAGGCATTTCATGAATACTCTGGGCGCAATAGATAAGCCAAAGGGCAATGCAGAGAATTGATAATGGATTGAACCTGCAAGAAATCTGAGGTATCTTCTGCAATTTTGTCTGATTGGGACATGCAGGTATGCCTCCTTGAGGTCCAATGTTACTAGCCAAGACTCCTTGCCCAGCATGGGAAGAAGCTGCTGTAGAGTGAGCATCTTGAATTTTGGTACGAGTAGAAATGTGTTTAGGATGGATAGGTCCAAAATAGGTCTCCAGTCTTTTCCCTTCCTTGGTACCAGGAATAGTCTGGAATAAAAACCTTGACCTTGTTCGTGTGTAGGTACCTCTTGAATAGCTTTCATGTCTATGAGATCTGTAATTTGCCTTTGTGCCTCTGCCCTTTGATTGTGTGGCAGGTTTGGCATGCCTCTCATTTTTGGAAGGGTGTGAAAATGGAATCTGTAACCTCTGTTTATAATGTCCAGGATCCATTTATCTTTTGTTACAATATGCCAATTTTTTGAAAATAAGGCCAGTTTTCCTCCTAAGGGTCCTGCCATTTGAGTCTTGCTTGACATGCAAAGGGGAAAGTCATTGGGCTTGCTTTCTGAATGGTTGTGAGTTATCCTCACCACCTCTTTGTGTAGGAGCGTGCCATTGTCTGCCTCTAAACGATTCTTGGGATTGTCGTCTGCCACTCGGGCGCCTGTATCTACCTCTTTGGGGTCTGTCCGTGGCTGGAAAGGACCAATTTTTGGAAGGCCAATTTCTACTGAAACGTGGGGGTTGTACCTGTAGAAAATCTTTCACAGTTTGCATTGATTTAGCCTTTTCCTCCATTTTCCTTAATACCTCCTCAGCATTAGCACCAAATAATACATCCTTTTGTAGAGGGGCATCTAGTAATTTTGCTTTGACATGATCTGGCAAGGATTGTTCCTTGAGCCAGGCATGTCTACGTATGACTGATCCTGTAACAGCAGCTCTACATGAGGCCTCTAGAGCATCAAAACCCCATTGTAAGGTATGCTTACCCACTTGTTCTGCACTATGCATCAAATCCTGCAACTCCTTCAAGTCTGGTTGTTCAGGTTGTGACATTTTACTTTTCAATTGTGATAACAAACTGTTGGTATTTTAGCATATGGAACTGACAGTTTAAGGCCCTCATGGTTAAGGTAGCCGAGGTATATACCTTTTTCCCCCACCTTTCTAAGGATTTGGAATCTCTCTCGGAAGGTAATGGATTTTTAGCAGTGGAGGCCTTAATTCCCTTGGGTCCCTGTGAGATGGTTTCTGGGTCAGCAGCATGGCTTTTGTATAGAAATTGGTGTGGTCAGGAACCCTGTAGTACCTGTCAGGCTTGACTGGGGCTGAAGGTAAGGAATCCGGGTTAAGGCAGGCTTCCGAGTAAACATCATCTAGGATGTCCAAGACAGGAGGTATAGCCAGAGGCCTGTGCTGAGGTAGCAAGAGAAATTCCCTAAGCCTTTTCTTGGAATCTGAATAATCTTGGCCTTCCCAGTGGAAGTGTTCCCTTAAGGTATGCAAAGTTTCCTCAAATGAGTAATCCTCTGGGGGGGATACAGAAGGAATGGACTCCTCTGCATCAGAGTCTTCAAAAGGGGAGTAAGAATGTTCCTGATCATCAGAGTGCTCTGAAATAATGGAGCCCTGATCAGAGGAGGAGGATTCTACCTCCACTCTAGGCCTTTTGTCCGGTGGGGGTTGAGAACCCCTGATAAGAGTAATTAAATCCTCAGCCATTTTAAGCATCTGTTTTTTTAGGCATGGGGCCTGGAGATGGGCCCTGTGTAGCTTGCTTGTCTCTTAGAATGCATGGCTGCTTTAAACTTAGTGAAAGCCTTGATGGAAAAAGAAAAGGAAGGTCTGAAGACACCTTGAGAGGAGGCAGACCTGTCCACATTTTGAAATTCAACGCCAAGAGTGGCTTCGGTATCTGTAGTCGGGGTGTGGGCCGAGGAGCCTGCGACCTTGGGCACAGGAGACACTGCCAATGAAGTGTTGTCGGTAGTCAGGGGCTGCGTAGGCAACTCGCTGAGAACTGGACCACGTGTAGTCGGTTTTGGCGTGGTGTCGGTAGAGGCCACAGACCTCGTGTGTCGGTCCTTATCTTTGCGCTTTTTAGACAAAACTGGAGTCGGAGTATCCGACGACATAATATAGTTAAATGTTTTGCCAAAATAATGCTGGGCGAACTCCGCCCGACGCTTAATGGTGCGTTTGTTGAATGTAGCACAAAAGCGACAGACCGAGACGTCGTGGTCTGGGCCTAAACAAGGAATACAGAGGGAATGGAAATCCTTATGCAGTATTTGCTTCCCACAAGAAATACAATTATTAACTTTGTCTGACATCGGTCTGAGGCAAGAAAAGTTTCCCCAACGGTGTACTTAGCTTTCAAGAAGTCTTCGGTTTCAAAATTTTCGTAATTTCAAGAGCTGGCCGACCGGCACTTGCGAACTGCTTCTGCTTCGGGCACCACGCAGCAAGAAAGACTGAAGAAAATGGCGTCGGCTGGTTCCTTTATACCCCTGTCGCACTGACGTCAGGGAAGAAGCGACGAAAACCGACGCCGGACCTAGACTTTGGAATTCGGCCGACCGAGGACCCGCCTGACGGCAGGAGAACCCATCTGTTATGACTGCAGCTGTATGCACGATGAACATCTCTTGCTTCCATTCAAGCAGAACTGTATCTATCTATGAACATCAAGAGTATGCAACAGATATTCCCCTTTACTGGAAAAGTTAAGGAAGAAAACTGGCAACTGAATTGCTCAATTCAAATTCACCTTCATAGCTATCTTAGGCATATAGGAAGGATTGGATCGGAGAGCCATTCTGTCTTTATGAAATACCATGTATGGTGGTTTAATAGAAAGAGCCTGCAACTCTGAAACCCTTCTTGCCGAAGTTATAGCCACCAGAAAAACGGTCTTCCATGATAAAAATTTCATTACACATGTAGCAGTAGGCTCAAAGGGACTCTGTAAGAGATTGCAGCACAAATGAAAGGTCCCAAGGGGGAGAAGGATCTTTAATAGGAGGCCAGAGCAGAAAAACACCTTTCAAAAATGCCGTACACAGACCAGAGAAAAAAGTCGATTCCTTGCAAACATGGAAATTAGAAATAGCCGTCAGTTACACTACTTTGATAGAACAGAAACTAGCCCCAACTTGAAAAAGTGAAGACAACAAGATATCTAGAAGTGGAGCTGAGAAGGGGTTCAGATTACGCTGCTTAGCCCAAACAGAAACCTTTTTCCATTTACTCGCATATACCTTTCTGGTGGATGCCTTCTGAGAAGCCAGAATAATG
This sequence comes from Protopterus annectens, assembly GCF_019279795.1. NCBI lineage: Eukaryota > Metazoa > Chordata > Ceratodontiformes > Protopteridae > Protopterus > Protopterus annectens. The sequence goes on from NC_056733.1 coordinate 626,239,905, forward strand.
TTTCTGATGGGTGATGCAAGCCTGGTCTGATTCAGGATTATGGGAAGTGGACAAACCACACAGTCAGACGAAGAGTCTAAAGGTTGAGGATCAGAAGCTAGGAGGGGTGGGAAATTGGATCCGGATGTGGATCTAGTACCCAAGGGGGGGGGGGGTACTTCAGATGATAACGTAGAAAGGGAAACCACACCTGCAGAGGCCAAAAGGGGGCACAATAAGGAACAAGGTGGCCTTGAGGTGACGAGCTTTCTGAAGCACTCTGGGAATGAAAATTATAGGCATAAAGGGGAGCGAGGAAGCCAATCGTAAACCAAAGCATCCCTGAGGGACTCCCCGACTGAGGGAATCAGGGCGAAAGCGAACAGATCGCAGCTCGGATGGCCCCAGCGAAAGAAAATCTATCCCCACTGATGGATTCAGGGACCACTCGTGAGGACTCAGGATGGCCATGCTGCGTCTGTCTGCCAACACGATGGACTCAAAGAGAATGTGGATTGCAAGGAGAAAGTGCACTGAGGACATAGCCCATTCCCACACCCTCATGGCCTCACAACAAAGTGGATACAAGCGTGTGCCCCCTTGCTTGTTGATGTACCACACAACTGTCATGTTGTCCGTGTGAATTACAGTGGTACCCAAAAGGAGGCAGTCTTGAAAAGCTTGCAACATGAGAAGGACTGCTCTAATCTCCAGTATATGCAGTTTGTTCTCTGCGGAGGATCATGTAACTTGGACCATCTTTCCCTGGTAATGCACCCCCACCCCAATAGGGAAACATCAGAGGTCACAGTGGCACTGGGAGGAAGAGAAAATGGTCTGCCTGCTAGGAGGTCGGGAGACTGAATCCACTAAAGATGACACCTGCACACTGGAGTGAGACAAACTGAAGCCGCCATCGGATGAGACAGAGAAGACCACTGGACCGCTAGAGTCCACAGCAGAACCCTCATGTAGAATCAGGCTAACCGCACCAGATATTTTGCTGATCCAATGGACCTTAAGGCCCTGAGAATAAGATGGACCTGAGGACGAGTCAGATCTAGAAGGCAATGAACATAAGTTCTAATTAGATAAACACGTCAGAGCGGGAGCGCTGCAATCTCTGACACAGTGTCCAGCTGAATTCCGATAAATTCCACATTTTGGGAAGGAAGCAGATGTGATTTGGGCAGATTTACTGTGATTCCTAAATGGTCGAACAGGCGAAGCAAGTACTGAGTGGTTGTGACCAGTCAATATTTGGTGGGAGCTGTCAGGAGCCAATCGTCACAATAAAAGAAACACCTGGAATCCCTGCAGTCTCAGGTAAACTGCGAACACTGCCATACACTTGGTGAACATTCAGGGCCTGTGGTGAGACAAAGGGCAGGATCCTGAACTGGTAATGATTGGCCCCCACATGAAAGTGGAGATGTCTTTTGGAGCACCTTTCTATTTTTATATGGTAGTATGCATCCTGGAGATCCACAGAGCAGATCCAATCGTCCTTGTGCAGAAAGGGGCATGAAGGACTGGACAGTGACCATCCAGAACTTGGAGTTCTTGACAGAGAGATTTAGCACACTGGGGTCCAGAATTGGACGTAGGTTCCCCCATCTTCTTTGGCACCAAAAAGAAGCGAGAATAAGCTCCAGATTCTCATTGTCCAGGGGGGGACCTCTTGGATGGCTCTCTTCTGAAGAACACTGAGCATTTCTTGCTGAGCTAACTCCCTCAGATGGGGTGGCATATCAAGGCGGCACTTTCTGATTGGAGGTGAAGGCTGAGAAAAGGGAATAAAATAGCCCCTGGAGATAATGCTTAGCACCCAGTGATCTCTTGTAATATTTGCCCAGGCCAACGGGTGCAGTGATAAATGACCCTCGACTGTCACCAGGGCAGATCAGTCAGGCAGCGCCTCAGGAGTGCTGGGAGGGGGTGCTTCTCAGAGAAAGTTTCCCTGGAGCCCTGATTTTGCAGACCTCCTGTGCCCCTGGGTTGGCATCTGCCATTGAACCCTCTCCCCCGACCTCTAGAAGAAGGCTCATCCTGGAAGGAAGACTGCGACTTCCGAAACCACATTTTTTCTAGTCCCTCATTGCGTTTTGCAAAGGAGTGCTGAGAGGTAGAAAAACTTGATTCCCACTGCCGACAAGGTCTTGCCTACCTGTTCACTGCAGAGGAGTGTTTCTCTGACCAAAGGACCATAGCGGGTAGATCCATCAAAGGGGGTATTGGTGAAGGACGTCTTGAAAGACTTCACAAATTCGCAAAGGCACAGCCACACGTGGTGCCGAATAGCGATGCCTATAAAGGCCGCTTGAGAGGTGCCTTCCGCAGTATTGGAAATCAGCCTCATCTAGGAATTAGACAGTGAAGTGAGAGTAGACAGCTTGGGGGACACCTTACTTAGTTCCCCAGCAGGCAACGACTCAGAAGGGGAAGTGGTAAGCTCCTTGAGCAAGTTCCTCTGGAGTCAGGTGAAATGTGCAAAGTAGTTAAGCGCCCACAGACCGAAGGCAGCTGAGACAAAGGCCTGCTTTTCATGTCTGTCAATCACCCCGGATTCTCGGTTAGTGGGATGAACAAACATACTTTGCCCTGCCAATTTTTTCTTGGTGGCGGCAACTACCATAATAGCTTCGACTGGCATGCCTTTTGACCAAAACTGTTTGTTGGAGGGGGGACTTGGAAACTTGTTGGTGTGTTTCAGTACCAGCTCCACAGTATCTGGCTCCTTCCATGCTCTGTTGGCGATAAGGTCTAGGAGTTAGTCAGCAGGGAGGGGAAACCCAGGAGGTAGATGGTCCTGTCCTGAAAGTCTTCATGAATATAGACTTCTCAGAGGACGGGGGTAAGGAAGACCATCAGCCCTTAAAGCTTGAGGATTTCTAAGATGTCCACAAAGGAGACATCCTCAGGTATCGATCTGGGAGACCTGTCCCCTTCATCAAGGTCTGTTATCCTCAGTGAAAGACTCCGTAGCATAGTCTAGATGCCTCCTCTTGCATAATCTCTTCTGAGGCACCTCCTGGGGGGGGGGCTTGAAGGAGGATTCAGAAGAGAGGAGAAACCCAAGGTGGTGGGGTGACTCCCATCTGAAGGCTAGGTTGAGGGCTCAGACCAGGAACAGGATGAGAAGAGGCCACTCTCAGGGGCTGGGATGGTCCATGGAAAGCCAGGGAGGAAACTCTGGTGGAGGAAAAAGTCCTCTCTACTACCCGGAAGGCCAAAGGGCTGAATGATGCCCCATCTGCACTTCCGGCAGGCAGGACTGCCTGAGAAGAAGGAACAGAACATGACAGCAGCTCCTGGCCTCCGGACAGTACCGGCCACAAGCTGTCGAGGGCAGAAGCACCCAGGGGAAGGGGCCGGTCTGAAAACACAAGGCCGGAGCCCTCACTCAAGTACTCTGGGGCAACAGGGTGGGCCAGGGACTCCGTCTACCTGGAGGAGGTCGAACAGGAGGTGGTCAGGGATTCAGACAGAGTAGAGCTAGAATGGAATCTAGGAACCCCCGTCTCCTCCTAGATGCTTCCCAGGGCCTGGGGGTCCGAAACCACTTGATCAGATGAGAAGACAGCGAAGGAGTAAAAGAACCTCTGGCCAAATGGACAGGGGAACGCAAGAAGCCCCAACTCAATCTGAGCCTCGAGGAAGGACCTCAACATCCTGTCCATATCAGAAGGGAGCAAGCTCCTGGATGACCTAGAAGAGGCAGAGGACCTACCTGGGATGGATGTCTGGACCCCCAAGCACCTCCCATGCCCATCCAGAGATCAGCTGCTGCTCCTGGTGGCAGAAGGGGACTGCCCCAAGCCAGAACCCAAAAGGGAGTCCTCTATAATAATGGTGGGATCACACACTGGTCCCGCATCTGTCCACCTTGGATCCAAGGACAATTGAGGATCCAAATGTTTGGCTCAGATCCAAGGAAGTTGGTTTTAGAGGCTTTGGATCAAGGAGTAGACTTTGGTGACCTCGGATCCCAGGGCCTCAGAGCAGAAGCCCTGGATCCAATGGTGGAGTCATGGGATCTCAGATCCAAGGAAGTCAGATTTGATGGAGCTGAGGCTGGAGTTGGATTCGAGGAGGTGGGATCTTAAAGCCTGTCCTTTTTAGAGGAAGATGACCCAGGAAAAGAGGTGCCCTTCTTCTTGTGGCCAGAGGGTCACAGATTGGCCGGGGACTTGTCCAACAGACCCCCTTGGACCATACCCTTCAGTAAGAGCTTGTTCTGACACTTGACCAAGGCCCGGAGGTTGAATACGGCACAAATGCCGTATTCAACCGCCAGGTGGTCAGCGCCCAGACAATAGATGCACTCCTCGTGAGAATCCGGCATGGGCACCTTCCGACCGCATGAGGAGCACCTTTTAAAGCCAACAGGTTTGTCAGACATAGCAGAAAAACAAAGAAATCACCAAAATCTAAGGGACACACCAAAATCACTAACTGGAAGAATACAGAGGCCAAAAAAAAACGGAAAGGATCACCAATAACTAACAGAAACACTAACAGTGGAAGAACTACTACACTAAAGTCTATAGAGGCAAAAAAGTAAAAAGGCTGCCAAAACCCACAACAACTGCAAACACAGAGATGGGAGACTATAAACTAGCTATAAGAACAAGCTAACTATAGAAAACTACCGAACTACTAACAAAATGGAGTTAAGCCAAAAAGAAGATAATTTTTTTAAAGTACATATCTTCACTGAAGACTTAAGCCAAAGAATCATGTCTGATGCTAAGCACAGCAAATGAGATCTGAGGGATTAGAGGGCAACAAGGGATCATGGGAGTGGGAGGAGTTCTAGCCTAGAAGCCATCTGAAAAGTTGCTGACTAGGATCCGATATCGGATCCTACAATCCAAGAGTGAGAAACAGTGAAATGAATAACATCAGATCCAACTGTCATCTTTGGTGAAAGCTAATCTTTCATGTTCTCTGCTGCCTGCTGCCACTGAAGACTCTTAAAACAAAATACAAATCAACAAATCAGACAACACTCAGTTTATGGCATGTCTGATGCATGTGCTAAAGCTCACACACCAGAAAATGAGCAATGCATTGAGATCCCTTTTCACTACACTGTCTCAAAAAACAAACAAACAAAAAAAAAAATTCACCATTACTACCATACCTCCTGCGCTTACATTTTCGCTCCACAGCCATTATTCTTTGTACTCCCCCATTCTACTCGGACAACAAAAAAAATAATCATCATACAAAACCTGATGGATCCTATCCTTGCTTTTTAAGTGCAGGAAACACAGATCAAGCCCTTCACCCAACAGACTCAAGCAAGAGCTAGAAAAAGATTTAAACAAGATTTTAAAAAAGTGCAACTTAAACACCAACAAAGTAAAAAAGCATGCTCTTTGAAACACATCAAAAAAGAAAAAATAAGAAAAACTCCCCAAAATCTTCCAATTTTTCCTCAGCAGCCAATAGCCAACTAAAACAGTTGACAATTTCCAATACCTATGCATCTTGCTGAACCTTAAATTAGATTTCCTGTACATATTATCGTAAAAGTCAAAATAAGCAAATTCCTAATGTGTTCCAGAAAAATCTCTCATCTTCTGTCACCTGGAAAAAAAAGTAGTTCACCTTAACCAACTAAAGCAGTCTTCCCATAATCTCCATTGCTTTGCTCTACTTTACATCTCATTTCCAATCAGACCTGTAAATTCATAACCCTTTCTTACAAGACAGACCAGCACTGCCTTACTTCAAAAAGTCAAAATAGCTACTACCACAGAGGCAAATAACTTGGCTCCCTAGAATTTTACTTCTATTTAAACTTTAAAGCTTGAATCCTTTCCCTTTCTAGCCAGCATCCTCAGGATTTAATTTGCTAACCCCCTTTAAATAAACTAAAATGCCTTGTCTAGCCCTGTCTATAGCTTCTCCTTCATTGCCCCTAAGCTCTGGGAATTGCTATTAGTCAAACTGAAGAATCCATACCTACTTTTAAATCCGAAGCTGCTCTTACGAAACATCTCCAGGATTAGGTAAAGTATACCTGGTGTCAGAATGCCTCAGTCATTTGAACCTAAAAACTTTCCCGGTCAGTTTTATCTGTCTTATTTAACTGAAGTCTTCCACACAACTCTTATAAAAATGATCACCTTCTCAAATATCTTTCACACCTCCCCCAACTCTCTTTCCCTATACTTTTTTACGTCCTTTAATCCTACATATTTGTACATGAACAATGTTTATAAAATATAAATATTTACAAATGTAAACACTCATGCTCTGCTGTCAGTGTTTGAAAGTGAATGTCTCTACTAGGCTGGAATTGCCTAACTATTGTATGTTATTACATCTTTACTGTAAATAACTAAATTCTTCACAACTTACTACACTGAGCATTAACATTTATAACTGTCTACTAAAACTGCAATACTTGCTGTTCATTTTGCATCACAAGGATCACTATAGCACACAAGTAAACAAGTTAATTATACAATGACCCCCATTAATATTCTAAAACGTGCATGCTGATTGGTCAACCATTCACATTGTAAATCAGAGTTATACTAATGGAAAAAGGTCCGGTCACCAGGACTTTTTCCATTAGTATAACTCTTTTTTTAATCAATGAAGAACGCAAGATCTCCGTTGCTTTTTACACACGGTCTCGCTATGTTAAACGAGTTTAACATAGCGTGACAGCTTTAAAAAAAGTAGAGATCTTCCTACCTCCATTGCTTTTTTTTCGTCCTCGTGACCAAACCACACCAACCGTGGGTAAATCCAGCATTACCCACACCTAGGCATGGGTTATTGCTATAATAATGAATGATGATGTTACATGCTTTGAGGAAACCTACAATTCCAGGGAAAGGAGAAGATTAGGAAAGTCTGCCCAGAACCTGCACAGTTATACAACTGCTAGAGTTGTAATGGTCTACTCATTCAGATGTTTTATCAGTCACAAAAAAATATCTGTGTGCTGAGTATTTGGACTAGTCTGTATAAGAGTGAAGTCATTAAAAAAATCTTTTACATGAATGTCAGGGACCATACATGCTCATGAAGTGAGGCAACAGAGCAGAATACCCAGAACTATTAAATTGTGTTCTTTAATACAAATTCTGTGGCTAGACAGCAGGGTTTAACTAATAAATTATAATACTCTTTAAAAAAAAAAAAAAAAAAAAAAAGAAAAGAAAACTAAAATGGTAGAATGCCTCCACCCAACCTTCCTCTACATCATCACCCATCAAAGTAAGACTATGCACCTACAGTCTATCCAAATAGGCTTTCAAAAAAACTTAGCAGTGGCCCACTGACACCATTTTGATTTGTATAGTGTGTTGATGACCCTATTAGTGTGCATACAGCTGGACAGTCCCTCTAAAAAAAGGTGCGCCATCTTAAATTGGCAGGTGAGCTGCAGCAAAATCATACATCCAAAATCTAAAAAATCCTCATTGGCTGACTGGGTACTTTCCTAAATTCCAAGAAGAGACGCATGCTACCTGACTGCATCAGCAAACACCATTTTACTGGTGGCCATTTTATTTACTTATTGCTTATATTATGCTAACCTAATTGTTCCCACTGCACAAATATGGCTTACAGAAAGGAGCCAGGAACAAAATGAGCATAACACAAAATCCTAGTGATACAGTACAAGACAGTAAAAAGGCAACATTAAGTCACACCATCAATACATACGGAATCCGGTATCAACAGCATTAATAATATGCTACAAACAGTGTGCATCAATAAGGTTATTTATAACTTCCCAGAAGGTTTGCAAGAGCAATGTTACACACAACTACAAGAGATTAGTCAAAATGCAATACTTGTTTCTAAAAATGAACAGCAAGAACTGAAGGCATTTACTCAACAAAGTTTAACTTGCAGAATCCAAGATCCACACCATGCTGAATATTATATTTCTGCTGAACTACTGAACGCAATTGCTGTACTTCTTAAAGCTATGCCATACCTCATACACTGCTTCTGAAGCAGTTTAGAAATCACTGGCATGCCAAGTTAGTCCTTGGTCAGTCCTGCTTTGTCAAGCATGAGCATATGCTACAAAATGGCAGTTTCAGGAGGTAAAATGCACTATTTTTCTAAGTGGACAAAATTAAAATTGCAAAGGTTTGCACTACCAAAAGAAGCCATGGTACACCTGCTGAGAAAACACACAGACAATGAAGATATTAGCAGCCAGAAACAGACTTCAATGTCCAAACACTCCTCCCCCAAAAGGAAGACTTTATACATATGTACTTACATGATGTGATGACACAGAAGAGTCTCTTACTGACACTTTCATCATAGCTCTAAGTCAGAAATGGCATGAATACAGAAGGATGTGCAGCCTCAGTGGAAGGACTTATCAAGACTATGCATAGCCACATGTGACAATGCCCAGCCAATCTTACATACCAACCTTAAGTATTTTGCTAAGTTATTAGTTGATTCTTAAGAGGCCCAGGTTCCTCCTCCTCCTGCAAGATCAGAGTCAATATGTCCCTCTGTAATGACAAAGCTAACAGATCACTGTGCTACTCTATATGCCTCTTACGTGCCCAAACCCATGGGAGGAAAAATGTTGCATCTCATCAATGAGCTGCTCCTTGCTATCAACCTACCATGTTTAATCATTCCATGCCCACCTCCAGAAATGATGTAAGAAAATATAACATTTATTAGAAAATGGCTTTCTAAAATGAGGCAGGACCTACCTCTTGCTACCCAAACTATTATCCTATTCGATAAAATCCATATGCCTCAGCCCTTAAATTTTTTTTTTACATAAAATCTTAACTCCAGCCACAGAAAACACACACCAAAAATATATCTATAAATATTTATAACCTTTTTCCATTCCAACCCAAGTTTTAATACACATCACTCAAGTTCTGTAACAGCTTCCATCCTATTTCCATGGTATAATCTTGTTCGAAGGTGTGTTTCCCTTTAGACACATTCTGGCTTGTTGCTGACCATTTTCATAACTGTTACAACCATCTTTCATTGCCTCTTATGCCTAAATAAAAGATTGGTATTCTCCATCCTTAATTGATTAAGTGCACCTATTTCCCTTTTAAATGTCCACCATATCTAATCAACTGTTTGGTATCATAACCTATGACCTCATCATTCACAATGCTTAATCCTTACTTCCTTGAAATACCCTCGGACAGATAAATAGACAACTTTTACAGGATGTGGTCAGATAAGACAACATTTACTCTATACTCCCCTTCCATGCTCTCCTGGAATGCTCCTTCCTTTTAACACTCTTCTTTCCTGCTACTTCATCTCATGTTCCCCTTCAGACTAGCTACTTACTGGGGTTGCTATGATTTCCACTCTTAGCCTCCCTTTATCTCATATCCTGCTTTACAATCATCATACATTTTTTGGGATTGGTTAGCTAATAGCAATTTAATTCTATATTAAATCTCAGTCATTCATTCTACATCCACATATTTTCTCTGCTTTACATTCTAGCCTTTTAAGTTCTCTTACTCAATAACATTTCTCCCTTCCATCTCAGGTCAGTATCCCAACAAGATAAACACTAGCACCCTATTATACTTTATTTAAAACATACATAGTGCCTTTTCACAATCCAATAAGAAGGAGAGGCACCATAATCCATCCATCATAATACGGTAACCATCATCTTTCATCTTATATGTTCATAGCTATAAACTAGGCTAATTATCACCAAGGCCTTTATAAGCCTAGCCACACAACCCAACCCAAATGCATCCCGTAGTAACATGTGTGTCTTAATTAGGAGGAATGTTTGTTAGGAGGGGTATGTTTGTTAAGATGGATTTCTCAGGATGTTGCTAAAAAGTTATGTAGGGGTATGCTAGTTAGGGAATATTTACTGTTGACCTCTGTCTGCAAGAGACATGGAGGCTAGCTAGGGAATACATTTGCAATTTTCCATCCAATGATCAAGGTTATATTTGAATAGGGTTAGGGATGGACTCTGCTTCACATGGATGGGGAGCCTATTCAAGAACATGGGGATGCTTTGAGTCACATATCTGACCCACCAGCACGTTCTATTTATGTTGCAAGCAAAGTTCAAATCTCAGAATCTAATATTTCTGGTGCTGCTCATTTTGCTGATGTGTAAAAACTATCAGGACTGGATCTAAGGATGCTTTATATGACAAGCACAGATAATTTCTCAACAACCTGTAGGAAAGCGAGTAGAGAAACAGGGTTCTACGCCATCTGCATGAGACAGTGTGTTAATACCCTGGATTCTCTTGGCGAGGAACCTTTGTGGGCATTCCAACTGCTGCATATAACTAGTCAGGTACATGCCAAAGGGGGCAGTGTGCTCAATGACAGGTTTGATACGGGACGAGTAGAGTGGTACTATAACTTTCTTGAACCTGAATGTCATAGCCTTACCTATAAGTTGGACGACATAGAATGATTTTCTTACATCCTTGGTTACGTGCTGTTCAAAGGCCAGATTACTGTCTACATATGTTCCTAGATCAGATCTCTAACTACCGGGTCAACTCTTAGGGACATCTTATACATACAGTAATTTGCCTGAGTAGACATTTTCCCAAAAGGTACTATAAAGCACTTCTTTGCATTGAGTTTTAATCCTTGCTTTTAGGACCAGTCGTTCATCCATGTTAAACCCCTCCTGAAGGACGTTAATGTAATGGGGGAATTTACGATACCTCCCAATTCGCAGTCATATGTGAACTTGATGAGCCAGAGCCCCTTAACATTAGCCTTGACATCCGAGAAGTAGATGTCCAGCAGGAGTGGGCCCAGCATGGAGCCCTATGGTACTCCACTGGTGACCTCCCTCTTAGTGAATGTGGTCTGACCAAACCGGACTTCTTGGATCCTACCTGTGAGCTAGCTGTTAATTCAGTGAGCCGTGTAGGGATTTATATCTAGTTTAGTGAGTTTGTCCACAATACTTGCATGGGGTATTATGTCAAATGCCTTAGCCAGGTCTAGGTAGGCAGTATGCACAGTTTTCCATTCATCTATTGCCTTGGTTATCTTCTCAAAAAAGTCTACTAGGTTATGTAGGCATGACCTTCCTTTGACAAAACTGAGATGGGTCCAGTGTCTGTAGGTTGCCAAAGTCTTTGTTGATCTTTTCCAGGATAATTCATTCCATGGCTTTGCATATTTGTGTAGTCAGACTAATGGGTCTGTAGTTTCTGGAGTTGGTTGATGGCTAATCCATGTGAAAGGGGTAACCACTGCTGTCCTCCATTCACTTGGTATGTACCTGTTTAAAGGCTGTAGTTGAAAACTGACTCAGGTGGTTCTGAAGGGTCCCTGTTTCAGGTTATTTAGGAGGCAACCTGGGAAATTGTCAGGCCCCCCTGAGGCTGTGTTTTTAACCTTAGTGAGCATTGTTATGACCTGCTTCCTGCTGATAGTTGGAGGGGTATGCTGGTAGGGATTTCACAAAGGGTGGCAGGAGCAGAATGGGCGTAAAGTTTGAGATGAATATGTCAGCCAGCAGATCTAGTATATCACTCTGCTCAGTGAAGGTGGTGCCATTTACTACCAGTTCAACACATTGCTGCGTGTTACCTTTGAGGTTTCAGACACAGCTGTAGAAGGCCTTGTGGTTGTCTTTAGCATGAGAAGCTATTTTGATCTTGTAAATTGGCCTTGCTGGATTTAATTAGCCCTCTTGGTTTCCTATTTAGTTTTATTAGTGAGCTCATCATTGAGAGTTGCTCTTTCTGACTTTGGCCATGTTTCTTTTCCTTTTGTTATACAACCTGCTAAAATTAGGATTACTCAGTGTGGTTTGTTTTGGGCTTACTTCTCGTAGCAGCCTCTATGCATCCATTTACATATTTATTTGCATAGTGTTTCTGTGAATAATTCTGCATAGACTGTTGTGAACTCTTTGGACTGGGCACTGAATTTTGACAAACTGTCACTTAATAGGATGTAGTTTGCTTTAAAATAGTTTCTAACTGTAATAGGTTTTACTGGATTTTCCAACTTGATTTTTATTTTGAATTAGCACTTTCCCATATTGGTGAGAGCAAGGTCCAGTATGTTTGAACCTCTGGCTGAAGTGTGCACTAACCGATCAAGGGAATTTGTGTTAATAAAAAACAGAAAACATTGTGCCTGAAAGTTGGTAGCAGGGTGTGTTTGACATTCTATAGATGAGTAGTTATAGCCTCCAATGAATAGAGTGCTTTGTTGGATGTAGAGCATCTCCAGTAGCTGTAGATAAGAGTTATGGAGATTCTTGAGACATAGACGTTACCTTGCTAAGATATGATAAAAGACTCTATGTAAGGTGATTTGCACATGGACAACTCAGGGTATCATCCTGTTTAAAAAACCTTGCTAATGTAGATCAAGACACCTTCAACTTTAGTCCCTGCCTGTGCAGCTGATGGTCTAAGTATGTGGAAGGCACTGTAGCCTTGCACTGCCAGAGTTCCTTCTGTGGCTTTAAACTAAGCCTCAGTCATGGCACAGATGTCTATATTCTCCAAAGTGAGGAGAACTTCTAGTGTGTGGAGTTTCTTAAGGATCCTAGCATCGGGCAATAACACCTTTAGGTTCCTTTGGGTTTTATTTGCTACATCAGTAGGCATTGCTTAAAAAAGGCCCTAAATGCGTGGATAAAAGTTTGACCAAAATCTGGAAGCCCAGTGGGGACAAATGCAGGCCATCTTTGGCAAAGCAACATGGTCTGTTGACCATGTCCTCCCAAGGCTGACAGATATTGAATCCCCCTGGAATGACACCAGAAACAAAGCCAATTGTTAAAAGTCAGTCATCTTTTGCTCATATTGTGACATTCTTGGTGAACGTAGAATGCTGCTTAAGGCAAGGACAGAACAGTCCGAGACATATATTCAGAAAGGTTCATAATGTCTCTCTCCACATAATCCAGAGAGGTATGTCTCAGATCATTTATGTCCACATGAGCTATGATAGAATTATACTGGTACATGTGGTGCAATGACTTCAGTTAAGCAAATGATCGTAATTTTCTCCTTGAACAGTGTGGTAAGTGGCGTATGTGTGTGCTGTACAATAGAATCACCTACAACATGAGTTTGGGGTAAATTCTTTGCTTATCTTATTGGCTTTTTTCTTTTTTTTTGAGAGAGAGAGGGGGGTCCACTGGGTACAGGCTTATGTGCAGTGTTTGGTGTTGCTTTTGGTGTGTAATTAAGAAATTGCTGAAGATGGGCATTGCTGTTTGCAGGCCTGCGAGGTTTTTGAGGTTTGGGGAGATTGTTTTTTTAGTGCTTCAGCATAAGACAGTCAATGTGTGTCGACACTATGTATGGTGGATGTAGTATGTGTGTTCCTGACAACTTTGCCTGTATGCAAAATTTTTGCTTCCAAGGAAATTGTGTATGTACATCTCTTGCATACTGTGCTGGTTTCTTTAAGGATTAAGAGGTGGTCAGTAAACATGAGACAATTGCTACATTGTCTCAGTATGCCCATATCTACGAAGCTGGCTATGGAGACATTTGGAAATGGCATATCCATGTTGTCCAGGCCTGTTATTAGGGTTTGAGGACTGGGCTTTACAGAGGTCTTCTAGAGTTGTTCCTAGGATTAGGGCCTAAAGATGTACTGTTCTCAGATATGGTATTAGTGCTATATGACGTCCAAACTAGCTGCTCTGAGCTTAACTTCGTGCAATGTGTCACTAAACTGCGGGTTACTGTTCCAGTGCAAGTTTTATAGGTTAACTTCTGTGTTTTCCAACTCTCACAAACCAGGCCACCACCTATAGCTATTAGATGGAATATCCCAATCCTTTTAATGAAAAAGCACAAACAAGATTGCTTGAAAGTGTATGCTACAACTAAACAACTTTAGCAAACTAGCTAGAGAAGGTGATTTCAAGTCAATCAGACCAACAGCAAGACAATTTAAGCAGATTCAGTAATTTTTTTACTTGAATACAGATAAATGCACAAATAAAACAAGAAATCACTAGTCAATCACTAAAATACAACTACTTAAGCTTATGCCTGGATGGCAAGTGATCCAAGGAAATCACTTCAGAGACTCAGGCAAGGATATAAAGACCTGCTGATGCCAAATTTATACAGGCACTTAAAACAAAACTGTGTAAAATTCCAGAAGCAGGGCCAGAATTGCAGAAATACAATTAAGTACTAACAAAAATATAAAGTAGCAACTTACACAGTAACAGTTCCAGTAAAGCTTCTCTAAAGTACAGATGTAATGAGATCCTATCTCGCCTACATTCTTGACAGATCGGCTCCGACTCGGCCTATACTAAAGCACAAAGTCTCTTATTGGCTGGGCAAACCCCCTATCCCAGGATGCACCACACTCAAACCCCCAGATCTCATTTGCCGCTTCTGAAGTAACAACGTGGTCTCTACTTGGCTGTGGCTAAGTACCCTTTTCTTTTTGGCCTTTTAGGGTCGTTTTTGCTCTTAGCTTTAAAATTTCATAACCAAACAGCTATTTTAATAGCTTTTTTCTAACCTTGTGATTGATTGTGTTGTTTGTTTCTGGTTGTTGTGTGATTCCTCTTGTTTGGCGGGCTAGGCCCGTTTGAGTTAGAGGGCCTTTGCCCTATCTCTTTGAGCGTTTTAGTTAGGGCTCTTCCCCCCTTCCCATCCTTGTGTTTTGGGTGATTGTAGTTATCTCTACTAAGGAAAGAGAACATAAGCCGTCCGGCTTCAAAAAATGTTCAAAATGTGGCTATAAAATGTCCTTAACAGATGGCCATGCCATCTGTGTCTATTGCTTAGGGGCTAAAGAGTCTTGCAGTGTTTGCCATGCCTTTTCCTCTCGTGTGTTACAGGACAGGAAAAATAAGTTGATTTTAAGAGGTTTAATAAGACCTGCTTTTGAGGAGGCTATTTCTTCCCCCTCTTCCAAGCCCAAGAAAAAGAAGTCTTTGGCTCCGACAAGTCTGCCGGAGCCACCAGAGAAAAGAGACAAATCCTTGTCCTCTTCCTCGGCTCCACTGCTTTCGGAGCCACAGGAAATAGCATCCATGTTGGGGTCCATCTTCCTCTCCATTGGTCTCGGAGCCGAAGTGTATAGGGACCTCGAAACCGAGTTTGCCTCGGCTCCATTGGCGTTGGAGCCGCAGGTGAGAATTTCGGCTCCAGGGTCGGCTCCTGAACCGTCGGCGCTGAGGGGCATCTCTGTGCTGGTCGACTCCTTCTCAGATCCGACTCTTATGGAGCCGATTAGGAGTCGACATCCTAGTGTTACCTCGGAGCCGATAGGAAGAGTTTCTCGGCCCCCGTCTGTTTCCTCCAGGTCCTCCAGACTTTTAGACTCAGATTTAGATAGGGTGGTCCAGAGGCTCCTTCAGTCACCTGTTTTATCCAAATTGTTTTCAGCTCCAGCCCAAAGGCCAGAGCCAGCCTTTTTGATACCATCCTTTCCTCCTCCGACAACCCTGGTGTCGTCAGCGACGGAGCTCGCAGAGTCGGGTGAAGCCCCTGAGACGGTTCCGAGACCCACTGCTAGTCTGTCGGCACCGTCTTCAACTCCAACCCCTTCTGTTCCTTCCAGGGGTTTTGGCTCTCGGGTATCCTCGGCCGAGCCCGAGAGGGATTTGTTGGGGCCTCTGCTTTCGGCCCTGAGTCTCCCACTTGGTGCCTCACAGCCGGGCCTTTCTTCAGATTCTGGTGGGCCCGCCTTCGAGGCGATGAGGAGCACGCTGGACAATTTTCTATTGACTGCACCGGAATCTGCGACTCCTTCCTTGGACAGGGCGACTAGAGCCCCTGGGTGCCCCCTTATCTTTGGACAGAGCGGCTCCGAGGCCTGAGGATTCCTCCATGCGTGGTCCCCCCTTTTCCGAGGAGCCTTCAGAGTCCTTGCCTGAAGAGCCACCCTGGAAAAAATTGTGCAAGAGGAAGCACATAGACTCCCCGGATGAGTCCATCACCTCGGACACCGACCTTGATGATGCGGAAAGGTCCCCTAAGTCGTCCTCTGACGTCTCATTCTCCGATGTCCTGGAGATCTTGAGACAGAGGGGCGACTGGCCGTCCAAACCCCCTTCCGCAGAGGAGTCTGTCTTCCTCAAGGTCTTCGGAGCCCAGCCCTCCACCTCCTGGGTGTCTCCACCCTCTGATGAATTGCTGGACCTTATTTGTCGAAGGGTGTGGGAGCATCCTGATTCTGTGGAGCCAGTCCCCTCTCGCCCCAACAAATTTTTATCCGCACCCCCTGGTAAAGAATTCCTAACCAAGGGAGTTCCGGTAGATGCTATGGTGTTGGCGTCTGCCACCCAGCAAGATGTGGCAGAGGCGTCTACGTCTATCCATCCTCCTAACAAGGAGTCCAGGAGCATGGATAGGTATGAGAAGCGTACCCTGACTTCAGCGACATTTACCTTGAGGTCGCTGAATTATTTGTGTCATTTTACAAGGCTCCAAAGGGATCTCATTAAGGAGTTAGGGGATACCCTTTCGGGTAACGTGCCTGAGGCATTGATGCAGTCTGTCAATGCCCAGCTGTCTACCCTTTCGTCTATTATTAACTCGTCCATGAGGCTCATATCATATGCAGCCGAAGAGGCGAGTAGGGCAGCAAGTTCGGCCGTAGCCCTTAGGAGGCAAGCCTGGACGCGCTTGTGTCACTTTACTGAGGCTTTCAAGTCTTCTTTCACAGACGCTCCATTCAACGGGTCCTCTCTTTTTGGACCCAAGGTGAAAGACACACTCACTAGATGCGAGCAGGAGGGCAAGACTTTGTCTGCCGTTGGGGCCCGTTTTTCGCTCCCTTCGAGACCTTATCCCAAGGCTCAGAAGGGAGGAAAGATGTGATTCAGGAAGTCCCAAAAGTCTTTCCCTACCCATCAAAGTGACCCCCCCTCACAGAGGCAGAGGAGGGGGAACTATTCTGGAAGACGTCGCCCTAGAGGCGGCGGAGGCCCCCGCAACACAGGAGACCGCAAATCTTTTTGTGGTTCCTCATTCCAGCTTCCCTGAGGGACGGCCCGACTGTGCGTCTCCGGAGCCAGTCGGGGGTCGATTTTCAGAGCATCCAAGGGCTTGGGAGTCCATCACCCAGAATAAGTGGGTGCTTCGTATCATCGCCGGAGGTTACACCATTCCCTTTATCCATCCCCCTCCACCTTCAAGGAGAATCCCGGACGTGCCACCAAGTCAGCGGGATCAAGCAGCTACAGAGGTCGCAAAGCTGCTCGAAAAGGGAGTCATCCAGCCAGTCCCCGCAGACCAGACCGGATTAGGAACTTACTCAAGGTTATTTTTGGTGCCCAAAAAAAAGGGGACTTGAGACCCATTCTGGACCTCAGCCACCTAAACCGTTTCGTAAAAAAGTCCAAGTTCCGGATGGTCACGTTACAGTCCATTTTCCCATTGCTGGAAAAAGGAGTATGGATGTGCTCCATCGACCTCAAGGATGCTTACTATCATATCAAGATAAACAGAGCGTCCAGGATTCACTTACGCTTCCGCCTGGGAGCCAGTCACTTCCAGTTCCGGGCCCTGCCCTTTGGTCTCACCACAGCCCCCAGGGTGTTTACCAAATGTCTGGCAGTGGTGACGGCTCACCTGAGACATCTGGGATTCCAGGTGTTTCCGTATCTAGACGACTGGCTCCTCTCCGCCCCCACCAGGCATCTCCTCACTCTAGCTGTGTGTGCCACCATCCAGTTAGGTAATTTGTTAGGAACCACATTCAACTGGGTAAAGTCTGTATTGCTGCCATCACAGCGTGTTGCCTTTATAGGCGCAAAGCTAGACTCTGTAGTGATGCGAGCATTTCTACCAACAGAGAGGATAAGGATATTACAGGACCAAGTACTAGCCTTGCTGCCCCGACGGAAAGCCCCAGCCAGGATGATCCTTCAGCTTTTAGGATCGATGGCCGCCTCCATTCTTCTAGTCCCTCTGGCAAGACTGCACATGCGAGTTCTTCAGTGGCTCCTGTTGACCCAGTGGTCATACCAAGAACTGCCGCTATCCCACCCGATTCTCCTTACAGAATCCTGCCGGCAGGATCTTCGGTGGTGGCTCCTCCCTTCCAACTTGAACCAAGGGAGGTCATTCTGTCCCCCCCTCTCCTGTTGCCACAGTGACCACGGACGCCTCCCAGATAGGGTGGTCCAAGGCACGTGGCAGGATCACGAAACCCACTTACTCATCAATGTGCTGGAAATGAGGGCAGTGCTCCCAGTGTTGCAGGCACTGCACACCTCTCTTCCCAAGGGTACCATCGCAGTTTTCCCAGACAATAGGTCAGTGGTTAGGTACCTAAACAAACAGGGAGGAACCAGGTCTTGCCCCCTTTGCAGAGAAGCCTTGAAAGTATGGCAATGGCGATTGCTTCCCAGAGGTTTCTGGTAGCTACGCACATTCCAGGGAAGTCCAATGTGATAGCAGACAGGCTGAGCAGAGTTATTCTGATGCCTCACGAGTGGTCCCTAAACAACCAAGTAGCAGCTTGCATTTTCTCCAAGTGGGGTTTTCCCTGCTGCGACCTTTTCGCCAGCCCCTGGAATGCGAAGTGCAGCAACTTCTTCTCCCTGATTCCTCCTCCAGGGGAGTCACCCAGGGACACTCTAGTCCACAATTGGCACTCTGGTCTACTCTATACCTTCCCTCCGGTCCCTCTAACAACAAAGGTGATTCATAAGGCAACCCACTTGGGAAGCAGCATGATTCTGATCGCTCCACACTGGCCCTGCCAAGTTTGGTTTCCCTTCTTCCGGAAGTATGAGGCGGAGGGTCCTTGGATTCTGGATCCAATTCCAGACCTCCTGACCTTGCAGTCGGGTCAGCCCCATCCTTCTCTGTGGACTCTCAAGCTAGCGGCTTGGCTGCTCCACTTCCAGCCTTAGTCAGACAGCATATCCTCTCGCCGCAGGTTTATTGGATCCTGTCTTCTTCCCACAAGGCCTCCACTAAGGAGTTATATTCCAATAAATGGAAGAGGTTTGCCGTTTGGGCCCAGTGGCACAACCTTGACCCTCTGACAGCCCCGGTTTCGGCAATACTAGATTTTCTGGGAACACTTTTTCAACAGGGTTCCGCTGTCTCCACACTTAAAGTACAACTGGTAGCTATTTCTAACTACCATGTTGCCTTTGAGCCCTCGCTCATGAGTCATAAATTGTGCAAGGCCTTCTTCAAGGGAGCTTGGTTACTTCGTCCCCCCGGTGTCACAACCTGTATTGCCATGGGATCTCAATGTGATTCTAGGAGCCTTGACGTCTCCTCCCTTCGAGCCGGCGGCCACTTGTGACATCAGCCAGAAGGGTTTCAGAGATTCAAGCCCTCTCTGTCAAAGCTCCTTATCTGATCTTTCATAAGGATAGAGTCTCCCTACGGTTGAACCCGTCATTCCTTCCTAAGGTTTCTTCTGCTCTTTGTCTGTAACAATCTATAGAGCTACCAGTTTTCTTTCCAAATTTTTCCGGCAAAGCAGAATACAGACTTCATCAGTTGGATGAGCACAGACAACTGAGGTTTTACCTAGACAGGACACAACAGCACAGGAAGTCAGACCAGTTGTTTGTGGCCTTTGCAGACAACAGAATTGGCAAAGCAGTAACTAAAGTCCACTATTGCCAGATGGATCAGGGATTCTATTTCATTTATTTATACATCAACAGCGAAGGACCTTCCATTTCCAGTTAGAGCTCATTCTACTAGGGCCATGGCAACTTCAGTGGCCTTCCACGCCAGACTGTCTGTGGATGAAATATGTGCGGCAGCCACTTGGGCTTCTCCACATACCTTTATTTCTCATTACAAATTAGATGTGGCGTCCAGGGATCGGGCTTCCTTTGGTTCCACAGTGCTCAGGAGCGTCTTCCAGTGAGCCTCCCAGGATAAAGGTGCTAGGGACGCTGTCCCATCTGTCAAGAATGTAGGTGAGATAGGATCTCATTACATCTTTTAGTTATGTACTTACCATAACGATAGATGTATGGGATCCATCTCGCCTACATTCTTACATACCCGTCCTCCTTCCCCCTACCTACTGGATCTGGAAAAAACTCTGTTGCTGAGGTTTCCAGGAAGTATTATTTGTCCTCTCCTGCCTTTGTTTTCTGATTGGTTTGGTGCTTGTGGATGAGTTTTTTGTGGGGCAAACAAGATCTGGGGGTTTGAGCGTGGTGCATCCTGGGATAGGGGGTTGGCCCAGCCAATAAGAGACTTTGTGCTTTAGTATAGGCCAAGTCGGAGCCGAGAGCCCATCTGTCAAGAATGTAGGCGAGATAGATCCCATACATCTATCGTTATGGTAAGTACATAACTAAAAGTTCTCAGCAATCAGCAAACAATACATCATTTCAACATTATTTCTAGGGTACATAATGAGTTGTACAATTGTGTTACGAGTTGCTGCATTACTACAGAGCTAGAGGATTATTTAAGGGGGGATTGCCCTGTAATCCCAGTATTGCATGGTCCTCCTAAGATACATAAACATTCGAGACACCCACCAGTGAGACCCATAGTGTTGGGAAAAGGATGGCTAACAGAAACACTATCAGTTTATGTTGAAAAACATGGTTAGACCAGCCTTTGATAAGGTCCCTGTAGTCTTGAAGGATACTAAACAATTATTGTCATCTCTTTTTGAGTGTTTCAGTAAACATCTAAATAATGATGTTCTGATATTAAATTAGATGGTAGATCATTGTTCACATTCATACCAAATGACATAGGTTTAGAATTTACTAGGGAATTTCTTGTGAACAATACTGATTATGATGTAGGTAAAATTAACTTTATATGTTTATTTATAGAGTTAGCGTTGAACAATAATGTGTTCCTCTTTGAGAAGTATTATTTACAGCAATTGGGAGTGCCCATGGGTACCGTCTGCACCAACAGCTAGGCCAATGCTGTTTTAGCGCATTGGGGAAATATCCAAGTACTTGTGGGGAGACAGGTTTTCCAAATATATTATAAATGTTTTGTTGATGTCATTTGGTTATGGATTCGATCCGATTATGATCTTTTAAGATTTGTAGAATTTCTCAACTCTGCTACCTCATTTTCATTGTTTCCCATGAGTTATTCAGATTCTGAAATGGATTTTCTTGATCTTTGGGTTTATAGAACCTCTGATGGCCGATTTGCTTTAAATTTTTACAGGAAACCCTGTAGAAAAAAATCATATTTTACAAAGGGATAGTATGCATCCAAGATACATTTATAGGAATATAATGAAGGGCCAAGAGATGAAGATTTCCAAATTAGTCTGCGAAGAGGGAGAATGTTTGCAACAGCTATATATATTTAAAGCTGATCTTAGATCTAGAAATTATATAAAGACTAAGGGTGGTTAGTCTTTAGCACTTGAGAATACAGATATAAGAGGTCAAGCTAAACCTTATTTTTCCACTGTACACCCCCACCATAGAGAATAATGTAGTTGCAACTGATCTCACTAGGGTTGGGATTCTCTTATTTTACTCTTCTGATACTAAAACCATTTGTGATGCCTTTAAAAAGAACTGGAATATACCAATGGCAGATGAGAGTTTAAGGGATATCTTTGGTATGGAACTGAAGCTTTCTTTAAAGAAAAGAAATTCCTTGAAACGTCTATTGTGTTACAAGAGACACGGTCACAGTATTGTGTCACACTCTGATGGGCAGGGGACCTATTCTTGTAGGGCTTGTAATTACTTTAAGTATATTAAGGTTTAGGCATCAATCTACAGGACATATAGGTTTTCTTCTTATGCTGATTGCTCTTATACTAATTTAGTGTATTTAGCTACATGTACAGCCTGCTACTGTTTTTTTGGGAGGAAGACGAAATGCTCATTAAAAGAGCAGGTTTGTGAACATATATATGAGGTTAGAATGTCTAATGTGAGGAATGCTCTAGCGAAACATGCCATGAATTATGGATCTTCCCTCTCATCTTTTTAGTGTTGCAGATCTACGGCAATGACTTGAGGATGATTATTTATTTATTAACATTTGTTTACCAGGATTGTCCGACTGGACACCAGGTGTTCTTTTTCAGCAGAGTCCTGGGGAGAAAACCTCCACAAGGTTACATAGTAATTTGTGAAATTAGTTAAGAATGTTTAACCAAAGTTTAAAAAGTTTAACATGTTATTTAGAAGTTAAAAACTGGTTACAAGATATATAGCAGAGCCTAAGTACAGCATATATAATCAACTTCATAGAAGAACAAAGTATGATAGATAATTACATTGAGTTCAATATGCAGGGTAGAGTACAAGACTGTGGAAACATGTTCTATAGGGGGTGGCTATGGATAATAGTGTAGCAGAGGTGGGTTCAGGGAGGCCATTGCAGTTATATAGTTGGTTTTCATAAAATTGTGATTTAAGGAGTTTTTCTGAATGTGGTAAAGTGGTGTAGTCTGAAGTGTGGTTGATTTAGTGAATAGGACTGAACAGATTGAACTGCGGTGGATTATATTACAAACCAATAAAGGTTACAGTTTAAACAAAACCGTATCTCTTAAACCACATCTTAAAATCACACCTTCTCTTTAGATAGGTAGTAGAGCTTATATTTTATGTATTTGCTAATTGCTGTCTTTTATATATTCATTTGAAATCACGCCTTTCTTGAGTTTGATGGGCTATTACTTCGTATTCATTTTGCAGGTTTATGACTTACAATTTGCCAATATATTAGCAATTGAATTTTATGTTAAACACTTGGATCACACCCTCCCCTTTGGCTAGGCAGTTGAGCTTCCTTCTGTGTATGTCACTGGATGTTTATACTAATATATTCAATTAGAGTGACACCTCCTCTGAGATAGATAGGCTTCTATTTTTAATCCACTGAGATGAAGTAATGGTCATCATGTGATATTTTACCATGAGATTCTATTGGTTGCCTAGTTTTATATGAATGAATTTGTTTTGCAGTAGTTTTAAGGATTTGAGGATGTGTCATAAGGCATGAAAGCACTTATCCATTCATATTTATGCTTCAAGATTTTATTGTTTTAAATGAAAGTTTCTGATGTTTTTTGCCTTGCTCTGCATCCCGCGTTTTGTCTGGTTTGCTGTTCTTCTGAAATTGGACGCAAGTAATCTCCATCGGATAGCTATATTATGCTTTTATACTTGAAAAAAATGCTGAAGTGCAAAAATCAGAAGATAAAGCAGTTAAAAGAAGTGCAAAATAGTAAAATAAATATATATTTTTTATCTGGCAGGGATGGCACAGTATTTATCCAGAACCCTATCAGAGTGGCAAGGATGTTAGGCTAATAGGAGCTTGGCGAAAATGATGATTTGTAGTAAAGGAGGTTAGTTTAAGAGCAATACTTGTTTTCTAACTGGGGTCTTAGTATGATGGATATGTAGCGGGTTTAAAGCTAGAAATACTGGCTATTAAAATAGCAGCAGCAAAAGGGTGGGAGGGGTGGAAAAGAAAAATTCAAGTTCATGTAAGAAGCCAAACAAATTAGACACTTTCGGCACACAAGCCAAAACAGCCAGGAATATGTTTTGGATTAGTAATATATAGACTTAATTAAAAAAGGACCAGGATAGCAATCAGTCTGTAAAACAGATCTGTACAAACCAGAAAAAAAAAAGTAGATCCAACAGCTTTTACAAATCAGCTGATCTTTATTTATTTTATTGCTTTTTTCACACCATCAATTGAAGTGCCAACAGCTGAACCACAAGGCATACTGTTGCCATGTTTAACTGTTCATTACATCTGACCTCACAGCTCTTCATATTTTCCTTTATTTATCCTTCTACTATTCACATTCTATCAGTTAATAGTCCCACTTTATATTTATTCTCATCCAGCTTTCCATTCATCCCGTTATTCAAATCCAGCAACATCGAACTCCTTACTTATCTTGGATAGAAAAAAAAACACAGATAGACACGCTTAAGACATTAGAAATTAAAAAAAATGCATTTTAAAGACCCCCCCCAACATTCAGTAACAATTGCTATTCCCCCTTTCAAAACAGTCCACCCACCAAATAAAACTTATTAAAATACTACACTGGATCACTAACATCTAAGGGGCAAACCACTGTCTTCATTCATGCACCCATTTTCGTTAACACAAGCCTTTTGCAGGACTGAAATTAACTGTAGTAATTCACACTAACAGCAGCAAATTAACATTTGCTCCACCCTCCTTAAAACTAGTTGAAAATAAGGGTGGTTTTGTTTTATATTTCAGTCTTTCTTTTTGCAAACTGCTTTTGTTTCGGGCATGTTATTTCTGTTGTACATATCAATGATCATACATAACAGGCAGCTGACTAAACATCACTACATGCCAGTGTGAGCTGCAAACAAGAAAAATTTAATAAAACAAAGACTTCAGTGCAAAATAAACTTAGCAAAGGTTCCTAATTTTCAAAGTGGGTTTCCTTCCTCTGTTATGCAATTCTCAGAGTAAACCAGTGTGTTCAGCTACCATCAAGACCACCGATCCAAGAAGTAAGCAATTTTAATGTAACACTTAGCGCCTCAGCTTGCACAGCCTTCCAAGAGTAAAAACACTACAAAACACTCTTTACTTAAATACAATATATTGACAGTGTTAAATCTGTCTAAGCATGTGGTTATGTCTGTATTGTCTTGGCCTTAAATTTATACCAACTGCTTTACCAAGAATACATGTACTTAAAAGTGAAATATTTTCTTTCAGTAGAAAATTGCATTTGATGTATTACTTTAAACAAGAGGGAGGGGTTGTGCCTATTGACTGTTATGAAAGTGGTGATGATTCTTTTCACTCATGTTTGTCATCTAAGGAAGATTTGTTTGAGAATGACTTTAATGCTCATTGCCAACTGAGCACCGATGCTCTCTCTGTTAAAAAGTTATTTTATTCCACCTTTTCTAAACAGCACTTTGCAAGGATATTTTGCTACACTTAATTTTGAGGTTGAACAAATGTACTGGTCTTGCATAGAGAATAAGTCTGATATATGCTTTAACTTAACTAAGCAGCAATGGCTAGCCCTATTAGAATTTGGTAATGACAGAAGATGGGTGGTTAAACCATCTGATAAGGGCAACCAGATAGTAATCATGCATTTTGCACAATATTTAGAGATGTGCTATAAACATTTGAACAATGTGGAAATTTATAGAAAATGTGATGTTTCTGATTACTTTGAAGCTATTAAGGAGTACCAACTGTTAGACAAAGGTCTTAGGTTGGGGTATTTTACCTCTAAGGATGTGAAAAAGAAGTATGGAGTGGAAAACTGCTCTAGGGCAATTTTTTTTTACTGTTTACCTAAGGCGCACCAAAGGTCTAACTAACCTTAGTGGTCGACCTATAGTGTCTGCACAGAGATACTTTTTGAAAAACAAAGGTGTGCTGATACACGAACATCTTTAGAAATATGTGATGAGTGCAACCTCTTATATTAGGGATAGCCAGGATTTTTTGAACAAAATAAAAGGGAAAGTTTGGAATATGAACATGTCTGGATGTCAAAAGACTTTATACTAACATTAAGCATGAAATAGGGATTCAGGCCTTATTCCATTTCCTGGGGGACTCTCCCAGGTCTCATTTTTTGAATGATTTAGTTATGTTTTGTTTGAAAAATAATGTTTAATGGAGACATTTATCAACAATTACAGGGCACTGCTATGGGGGCGGCTTTCGCCCCCATGTATGCTAATTTTGTTATGGCTAAACTTGAAAATGATTTTGTTTATAGACATGATTTTTTTTAGATCAAAAGTTATTTTATATTTTAGATTTATTGATGATCTTATTTTTGTATGTCAAGGAAGCCAGACAGAAGCCCTTGGGTTTGTCGATGTATTACAATCTAATACTATGGGCTTAAGCTTTGATGGTATACAGCTTGGCCCACAAGTAAATTATCTGGATATTAGCTTAGATGGATTTAGAACAAGGCTCCATACAAAATTTGAACATAGAAATGTATTTTTCTATGGCAGCAGTTGTCACCCCAAACATTTTGTCAAGGTATTGCCTTATAATGAATTCTTACGAATTCATAGGCTATGTAGCCTTGATATGAGATTTGACGGAGAGATAGCAGAATCAGAATATATGTTTATTAAAAGAGGCTATGATGTTCAGTTGGTTAGGGAAGCTAAACAAAAAATCATGGACATGAGGTATTCTTATAACCCCAAGGGATACTCTCATTATGCCTGTGTTAGTGGGAAATATAAAGTTGGTACATGTGGAAACAAATTCACCAACACAGTTGGAAATAATGGGGACCAAAAGAAAATTTTCTTACTGACAACCTATAATGTTATAACAGAGGAAATAGTTAAAAAGCACATATTTTGTGGCCCATGCTTCTAAGAGATAAAATTTTGAACTCTATATTACCTGACTTTGTGAGTATTGCATATAAAAGAGCTAGGAATGTGGCTAATATTCTGGTACATAACCAATTTTGTTTACCAGATGTTAATGTTAGTATGAATTTAAGCACAAACAAAGGAACTGTTCCATGTGATGGTTGTTCCATCTGTCATTATGTAGTGAGTTCTTTTCCCTATATTAATGGTATTAAATTTACAGCTAGGTATGAATACAGTTGTAAATACTGAGGGGCTAGTGTATGTGCTGAGATGTGGATGCAATACATTCTACATAGGGGAAACTTATAGGAGTTTCAGGGTCCGGTTACAGGAACATATTAGGGACATTAAAAACTAGAGAGTCCCCTTGGGAGCCATTTCATGACAGCACACAATTCTGATCCCAATTCTCTTAGGGGTTGTGCTCTGGAAAAAT
The DNA here is from genome assembly GCF_019279795.1 of Protopterus annectens. NCBI lineage: Eukaryota > Metazoa > Chordata > Ceratodontiformes > Protopteridae > Protopterus > Protopterus annectens. The sequence goes on from NC_056733.1 coordinate 626,266,637, forward strand.
TGCAAGTTGGTATAGGTGAATGTGTGTCCTTAAAAAATAAACTTTTAAAAAAAGAAACCCTCTTGATTTTAAAGTAGGGTACTTTGGAGCCTTAGGGACTCAACAAGGAATGTAATTGGAAGTTGTTGTGTCTTTTGGCTTATCCCGGCTAGGGGTCGCCACAGCGGATCTCCGGTCCGCTAATGTTTGGTAGTGGATTTTTATGTGCCGAGTTACCAGCCCTGATGCACAACCTTCAACGAAGGCACTCCCATTCACGCATGCGTCCACACAGAAGACGCTCTAGCTGAGAATCGAACGGGACAACGTCTTGCTGTGAGGCGACAACGCTACCGCAAAGGAATGTGATTTAAATTGTATGCTTAATTAATTGTCTTGTGCAATATGCTGTATTTAAGTAATGAGTGTTTTGTAGTGTTTTTACTCTTGGAAGGCTGTGCAAGCCGAGGCGCTAAGTGTTTCATTAAAATTGCTTACTTCTTGGATCGGTGGTCTTGGTGGTATTTTAAAATTTTAATTTTTGCTTTTTTTTAAGTTGTATTCAGTTACCATGCCACATCATACTCCTAGACATACAGCATTAAGCTCTCCTACATACTATTATAACCTACTCCACTTTCAGATAAGGGAACAAGCAACCTTTTCTTTTGAGTGAGTATTTAAACTATCACCCTACAAACCTTATGATTAACTAATATGGAACATCTATGGAAGCACTAAATCCACCACATGGAAACATCTTGCTTTACCAAAACTAAGATAGCATTAAGCCAAAAAGAAAAAGACTGTACACAGACACAAGAAAAAAGATAACCTTCATCGTACACTAAAACAGCACAGTTTATTCAGACTTTTAATGCTCCCAACTAGCCAACATCTCTCTTTATTGTTTGGCCTTATTCATTGCATCACAGCTCATTAACACTAATTTCCATCAAATTAACCAGTTTACATCAAACTGTGATGCAGTCTAACTAATCAACACTTCCACTACTCAAACCATGTGACAATACTGCTGCATTGGGAATGCAAACACTACAATACAGAAGTAAGCATAGAAGTAAAGTAAGAAAAAGCATTGGAAACATGAACCACAAAAGCATTACAGAGACCAATGAAGTTTATATTACAAGAGATCACCTATCACAAGCAGTTCAAAAAACAGATGCAAGAAAACCAGATACAGTTGTTCAATAAGACAAAAGTTGCACTTATCACTGAAACTGCTTCACCCAGTGATTACAGTGTCTTACATACAGAGATACAAGGTCATACAACACCAGGATTTGAGAGCAGAAATGAGAGCTATGTGGAAGAAAGATACCCAGACAGCTCCAGCAGCAGTTGCAGCAACAGGAATAATAGAAAATAATTTACAACCATACTTAAATATGCTACAAATGCATGTAACCCTATATGAACTGCAAAAAGAGGCAGGTCTAAGCACATTCCAGGTACTGACAACAGCACTCTTGGCCAACATCAACGACTGAAAGAATGCAAGTTTTGTGGACTTAATCATACCCTAACTTAGGAATGGGGTCCATTCCAGTCATGGTATTAGAAACCCAAAATACTTGGAGTGATTTCAATGGGTGTTATTCATACACTTGATCACCAACAGAAGTCACTGTTGAAAACAAGCAGAACTCAAGTTTTCCCTACCCATCATCTATTTTTTCTACTTGTATCAATGCTTCTTAATCAAATCCTTGTCTACTGGCTCAATTTTTAACAGTGCCAGTCTCACTTTTTGATTGCTTCATCAGGATTTTCAAACTTTAGCACTTTCCCCATAGCAAAATACCTTTAATGTTGCAAGGAATGGCAACTAACTTCAGTCCTTAACACTACCTCAGTACATCAACAGTTAAAACAATTCACCTTTAACTAATAATGGAGTTGGCACTGCCACCACCAATTTACTGCCAGTTTGCCACAGCTTCCACAGCACTTGCTCGTTTGCTCCCTCCCTCTCTCCCTCTCTCACAGCAAGTCAAAAACACAAGTCAATATTGTACTGTGTTTTCCATACCTGACCTCTCTTTCAGATAGTAAGAAAACCCAACGAGCCTCAAGTAAAACAGTCAATTCTGTCGTTTTATCTCACACACACTAACACAGTGCATTTTTTCTCAGCCTCCAAAATAATTTCTTTGTTATGCTTTGACTTCTAATCCAGGGAAATGTGTCATAATTTGATCAAGCTTCCAACTATCCTTGCCTTCTCTTCCAGGATTGCTTCCTTCTGATGCCTAACTGGATTCACTACAATCTGCTGGTTTTGCAAGTATTCAGCATCCTCAACAGTGGCAACTTCAACTCTTTTTCATATGGATTGTTAAATATCTTCAGCAAATTCCACAGCTCGGTTTGCATTGCCTCCAGTCAGTTGGTTGCAGCACTCACATTCAGTCTCAGCAGATTTTTAGTTTTTCTGGGTAGCAAAGACAGCGTCAAAGTAATTCAACTCTGACTCAAACTCATTCCCCCTAAAAGAATTCCGTTTCGTCTACACTATCCATATACTGTATTGCTAATCGTTTAATTACACCCCTATTCTTCTTTTAAGTCAAAAACTTCATTAAATCACTTACATTTAATGCCTTTATTAAGTGGTTCACATTGGTACTTGGATCAGAGTATCAGAAGAGGTAAAGCAGCACTGTGCAATGTCACTAGCTCAGAACCTTTTGAAAGCAAACTACAGTAATTACAATGCATAAAAATGTCCCAGTAAGAGTTACAAATTACCACACTATCTCAGTACAGACATTCACAGCTGCTACAAGCAACCTATACTCAGTAATACAGAGCACTACTTTAACATGGGTTCAGGGCATACCTCCTGACTGCCCAGTATTTTGCAGAAAATACTGAATTTCCGAGTTAGCTAACAGGTGGCACAAAATACCGAATAGCACATTTAAATTGATTTTACAGACCTATTCATGAGGTAGCTGGAGCTTTAAGACAAGTTTTTTTTTTTTTTTTTTTTCGGGGGGGGGGGGGGCTGCACTCAAGCAGCAAGTGAGCTAAAAGGAGCAAGAACAGAACAAAACTACTAGAAGCAGGGAAAGAGCATGTACTCACAATTTAAAAGACAAGGAGACACTCTGTTGGTACTTTTGTTTGTTCGGAGACTTGCTACATATTCAGGTTTCATTCATTGCATGGGCTGGATTACAGTACCAAGTAGAATTTTTCTGAACCTTCCAAATCAGTTAAACTAAAGATTTGCACTGCAATATTTTTCCACTTGTTATAAATGTTTTGCATAGCCCCTATGTTGTTGTGTATAAAATATTTTGATTTATCTTACAGAATGAGAATATGTGCCTAACTAGTGCAGTCTCTGTTTCCCCCCTCCTAATAGCGTACATGTGTTCATAAATTCTTTCTTTTAACTTTCTATTTTCCCTGTATAAAAAACAGGACAGCGAATGCACTGAGCTAGGTATACCACCATTTTAGTGTTACAGTTGTACCTACTTGTGATGGAATACTTGTGGTTACCTATAGAAAAATGCTGTCCAGTTGCAATGGATCCACAGTAGTTACAGTTTTCACATTTGAACATCCCTGGGGTCCTTACAACCTTCATTATAGGGGTTTCTATTAAGTTTTTCAAGATTTTACCCTTCCTGTAAGTAACAATAGGTCTGTGGCCTATCTTATTAACTAATTCAATCTCATTTTTTAACAGGTTCCAGTTTTTGTTGATAATTTTCTTAATTTCAACCGTGTCAATATTAAAAGTTACAGTGAAACTACTATTGTATTGACCACCTTCCCTTGAAAATATGTTTGTATGGGTGGTAGATGTTACTACCCTCTCCTCCATAATTACATCCTTTTCTGTATTTGTGGTGCTAGTTCCACATAGACAAAGTTGTTCTTCTTTCGGCTTTTCCCGGTTAGGGGTCGCCACAGCAGAACTCAGGTCCACTAATGATTGGCAGTAGATTTTTACGGTGCAGAGGTGCCAGCCCAACGCCCAATCTTCAACAAAGGCACGCCCATTTACGGATGTCTTTCGAACGCCACTCGACCGTGGGGAGGACATGCAGACTCCACACAGAAGGCGCTCCAGCCGAGAATCAAATGGGAGAACCTCTTGCTGTAAGGCAACAATGCTAGCATTGCACCACCACGGCTTACACATAGACAAAGTACTGGTTTCCCTTGAAAAATATGTTTGTATGGGTGGTAAATGTTACTATCCTCTCCTCCATAATTACATCCTTTTTAGTATTTGTGGTGCTAGTTCCACATAGACAAAGTATTGGTTTAGAAAAACCTGTCTGATGTTTATGTGACACTTCTATTACCACTTCATTAACAAAACCTGTGGGGTAACCTCTTTGCAAGAACATTTCATTTAAGTTCTGTCATTCAGTGCAAAAATCTTCATTTGCTGTCACCATTCTGGCCGCTCTTACGAGCTGCCCTTTTACAACTGATTTTTTTGTAATGAATGGGTGTGCTCTTTAGTAATGCAAAAATGCATTATAGTAAGTTGATTTTATTTTTTTATTTGTTTGTGTCTTTCGGCTTTTCCCAGTTAGGGGTCGCCACAGCGGAACTCCGGTCCGCTAATGACTGGCAGTTGATTTTTACGCACCAGCTTGCCAGGCCCGATGTACAACCTTCAACGAAGGTACGCCCATTCACGCACGTCTCCACGCAGAAGACGCTCTAGCTGAGAATCGAACTGGACAGCGTCTTACTGGGAAGCGACAACACTACCGCAGCACCACCACCGCGGGTGCAAGTTGATTTTATTTTTTAATTAAACAAAATTAAAAACTGGAAAGAGATTATGTAGATTATAGCAATGGTACAGCCTACCCTTGCCCCCCCCCCATCACAGCTGTGGCATGCAACTGGCCAACACAATCAGGCGTGCACTAACAACAACAGTTTAAATGATGGGTTGAACCAGGAAACAATGTTATCTAACTCAACAGTTCAGTCAGAAGTGAGGGAAGTCAGTAATGAGAGAAATGCTCCAAATAGAAATGAATGAACACATAATGACATTAACTTTACCCAAGGGAATCTCTCATATTCAGAAGTGGTGCAAACAAACCGGCAAAATTTTCATCAGGCCAAGAACAGACCACAGAAAAAAAATTAGTAAACCAACAGAATCCTTACAACACGAGGGGGAAGGTGAAAATAAAAAGGTAGACAAGCCTTTTACTAATAAATGTGACATTGTAGTAAATAGAAGTGGAGACTTTAAAATCTATAATTTCTCCGATATCAACATTGACAACAGGACAGTTGAACTGTTTTCTATAGGTCTTACTTATGTGCCTTCTTGTCGGTCTGACTTGGCCAAAACACTACTTGATTTTAAAGTTTATATAAGGAAACTTAATTTGGCAATTTTATTTAACAGTGGTAACTGTAACTACAGTGAACTACATGTTTCAGGTACGTACAATCCACCTATGCACCCATCCTTACGTGTATTTGACCAAGTATGTGAACTTGACATTAGAGCATTATTAGGTACTAGAATGAAAACACAAAGCAACTTTAGTAAAACAGAATGGGACTTGCTGAATGACTTGAGGAGGGAACCCATTAGAATGATGAAGCCAGACAAGGTGGGAGGACTGGTCCTTAAGAATAATGAAGACTACGAGGCTAGGATGAACAAAGTGTTAAATACTAGTACATATAAACAAGTCAGTAAGAATGAATTATACACTGCCTATCACAGGATAAACTCTTACTTAAATTACTTGTTTTTGGAAGCACACATAGATATGAGTACTTTAAAACTATTTAACAATGGTACACCCTAAGATACGTAAAATGTTTGGTGTGCCAAAAATACATAAGGACATACAAGACCCCCCTATGTGAGCTTTGGTAGATGCACGTCAGTCTATAACTTATGCTAGCGCAAAACTTGATGACTCCATCCTTAAAAAATATGTGAAACAAGAACCACAAATTAGCAGTGATTCTTGGTCCTTTCTAGAAGAGATTAATAAAATAGAGTTCATTCAAGAGAACAACTTCCTAACAGTAGACGTCTGTGATCATTACAGTTCACTCCCACATGAGGAAGGGATAGAATTTGTTCTGGCTAGGATGTGTAGATTTGCAGCACAAGATAATGAACTTATAATAGTTGAAGAACTGTTGGGTATTATTTTATCCAACAACCACATCGTGTTTAATGACACGATTTATTTACAACTAGTAGGGGTAGCAATGGGCTCACCATGTGGTGTGTGTTTCGCCAACATGGTGATGGCCCATTGGGAACACACTCATTTATTCAACCACCCCAGTATAATGAACTTGATAGAACATTATACACGCTTCTTGGATGATATTTTTATAGTGCTAAGAGGTGATGAAGCTTCAGCTACTGTAGTCTTACAAGCAATGAACAACAGTACCAATTTCTTAAAATTTACATCAAATTTCAGTAAGGAAACTATAGCACTAAATGCGTATACAGCATCTATATATCGAAAATCAACTTACTGTTATGCATTTTGGCATTACAAAAGTGCACACCCATTCAGTACAAAAAAATCAGTTGTAAAAGGGCAGCTCGTAAGAGCAGCCAGAATGGTGACAACAAATGAAGATTTTTGCACTGAATGCCAGAACTTAACTGAAATGTTCTTGCAAAGAGGTCACCCCACAGGTTGTTAATGAAGTGGTAAAAGAAGTGTCACATAAACTTCAGACAGGTTTTTATAAACCAATACTTGTCTATGTGGAACTAGCACCACAAATACAAAAAAGGATGTAATTATGGAGGAGAGGGTAGTAACATCTACCACCCATACAAACATATTTTTCAAAGGAAGGTGGTCAATACAATAGTAGCTTCACTGAAACTTTTATAACTGACACGGTTGAAATTAAGAAAATTATCAACAAAAACTGGAACCTGTTAAAAAATGAGATTGCATTAGTTAATAAGAAAGGCCACAGACCTATTGTTACTTACAGGAAGGGTAAAAACTTGAAAAACTTAATAGAAACCCCTATAGTGAAGGTTGCAAGGACCCTGGGGATATTCAAATGTGAAAACTGTAACTACTGTGGATCCATTGCAACTGGACAACATTTTTCTATAGGTAACCACAAGTATTCCATCACAGGTAGGTACAACTGTAACACTAAAATGGTGGTATACCTAGATCAGTGCATTCTCTGCCCTGTTTTCTATACAGGGAAAACAGATAGAAAGTTAAAAGAAAGAATCTATGAACAACTGTACGCTATTAGGAGGGGGAAAACAGAGAACGCACTAGCGAGGCACATAGAAAATCCACCTAACCATAAATTCAAGTTTAAGGTTATAGACTAGATTAGTGAAAATGTACATGAAGGACCAGCATCACTACTTTTAGAACAACTTGAGTTGTTATGGCAACTTCGATTAAATGCTAATCAGTTCCCAGGAATAAATGAAACATGCACTATTCTCCCATACTTAAAAAGTATGTGGAGATAATTTACCTAAATTAAGTGATGAGTTTAAGGGTTAAGTCCCACACCTAAAGCATTTATTTATTTATAATGGTTATATATTAACCATGGTTTTATTTAAACATGCTTTATATTTTTTATTTTAAATACACCAGGTATAAATATATTTATTGTTAATTGAGCAGTGAAGGATGAAGGTTTTTTATTTAAGGGGAGAATGTATTATAATTGTTCTTTAGTCAGGGCTTTTAACTCTATTTTTAACTATGGTAGAAATTTTATCAAGTGATGTGTTAATTTAACATTGTTAAGAAGTTTAATTGAGACACTGGTCACATGAATGGATTGTTGAAACATTTAAGAGCGTCTATGAAGTTGATTATTTTATCTGATGAAGTCCAGCCACTGTGCTGGACGAAAAGTGTTTAATAGAGTTTGTGGTGTTCTTACATCGGTTGCATTTTTATGTTTATTCAGTTTGCATAGGGCATCTGTTTGAGACAAGTGATACTCTTGGTGAGATACTTCTGTGGTCTTTCCAGCTGTTGCAGGTGTCTTGTAAGGTACATCCCAAATGGGGCATTGTACTCTATGATGGATCTGATGAGTGATGCGTAGAGGGGCACAATAACCTCTTTTGATCTGGACGCAAACCCTTTTGTGATTAGGTGGGCCACATAGAAGGATTTTCTAACCACTTTGGCAATGTGATTATCAAAGGAAAGTTTACTATCTACTTGGGCCCCCAGATCCCTTATTACGTCTTCCGTATTTAGGGGGATACCCACCTATGTGGTAGCTTGTGGGTACTTTGTTTTTTCCAAAGGGGATGACCATGCACTTTTTGGCATTTAGCTTGAGGCCATGGTTTTGACACCAGGTATATGTCTCAGTGAGACCCTTTTGGAGGATGTCTGTCAGCCGGAGAGTCAATAATAGCCCCTAGTTTGCAGTCATCAGCAAACTTGGTCAGCCATAGTCCTCCTGTGCATGCCTGTACCTCTGAGAAGTATATGCCGAACAGGAGGGGTTCTAGGACTGAGCCCTGGGGAATGCCATTTGTAACCGGTTTAGAGTCAGACCTAGCTCCTGCAACTCTTACCATGTGGGTTCTGTCCATGAGCCAGTTGGCAACCCATCTCATGACGTAGGGGGTTTATGTTCAGGCTGGTGGGCTTGTCTGTAACACCTGAATGGGGAATGGTGTTGAAGGCCTTTGCGAGGTCTAGGTAGGCTGTGTGGACGACATTTCCCTCATCTATAACCTTGGTAACTGTCTCAAAGAAGTTTACCAGGTTTAGGAGGCATGATCTGCCCTTAACAAAGCCAAACTGGGTAGGGTCCAGTGTTTGGAGGTTCCCAATGTCAATGTCTCTGTTAATGAGATCCATGATGATGCGCTCCACAGCCTTGCAGACCAAGCTAATCAGGTTTATAGAGTGACAGTTCCCAGAGTCAGTTGTGGCTCCACCTTTCTGAAGTGGAATAACCATTGCTGTGCGCCACTCTATGGGCACATAGCCTGTGGAGAGGCTGAGTTTGAACAGTGTGTTTAGGTGAGGGGTTAGTTAATCTTAGAGCTCGTGTAGGACGCAGCCTGGTCCCATTGATGCTGTGTTTTTGGCTTTGGAGAGGGCTGTTTTAACCTGAGTGTCTGTGATTTCAGGGGCACTACATTTTTCTGGTATGGTTATGGGCCCTTTTGGGGGTGAGAGGGGGGCGAAGTTTGCAGTGAATCTGTCTGCCAGGATGTTGGCGATGTCGGTCAGTTCAGTGTATTTTGAGCCATTCTGCACTAACTCTGAGCAGATCTGAAAATTGCCACTTTGATTCTTGACATGGCTAAAGAATGCCTCGTGGTTATCTTTGGGAGTCCTTGGCAATTTTTCTTTTGAAGCTAGCCTTGGATGATTTTATGAGGGAATGTAGTTTCTTGCTGATACTGATCAGGGATGTCTTCCCTTCTTGGGATTTTATTCTTTTCTCTACTAGTTTCCTCCCTCTATTGTATAGCCTGTTTATGGCAGGGGTCCACCAGACTGGTTTCCTTTTCTTGGAGGAGTGAGTCTTGGTTTTGCTTGGGGGAGCACGATCCATGCATTCTTGTAGGTGCCCGTAGAGTGCATTAGTAAAGGATTTTGCAGCTTGGACAGCGTTATCCTTTAACATGGGGGCTTTGAAACTTCCCACCTCGGTCTTAAGTAAAGTGAAGTTTGCTTTTGAAACATTTTTCATGGTGGTTTCTTTAACCGGGGGTGGGGGCGGAATGTGGATATCCAGAGTGATTAGTTTATGGTCAGATCTAACCAGCGAGGGATTGACCTCGCCCATGTTGGTGATGACCAGGTCCAATATGTTGTCACCTCTGGTGGGTGTGTTAACCAGTTGATCTAGGGCGTTTGACTTTATAAATTCTAGGAAATGTTGGGCATGGGAGTTTGTACTTGAGTAGTTCTCCCAGTTAATGTTTGGGTAATTGAAATCACCCAATATCAGGGTGTTTGGTAGGACCTTTATGCTTCCCAGTGTTTCCAGAAATGCAAAATGGGGGTACTGGGACATGGTGGGTGATCTGTAGCAAGCTACAATTTGAATTGCAGTTTTGCCCATTGTTAGTTGCACGTGGATGATCTCTGAAGCATCGTGCTGTGCCACTAACCTGGATGTGTGGGTATCCTTGATGAATATGGATACGCCCCAGCCTTTTGTATTTTGGTCCGGGTTTTGTGGCTGAAATGTATGGTATGAGCTGTAGCCTGGTAGTGCTGGGGTGTCTCTGGAGCCTTAAACCAGGTTTCTGTTACTGCACATATATCGATTTTCTCCATACTGAGGAGTGCCTCGAGTGCATGCATTTTGAGGTTTAGACTTCTGGCATTGAGTAGCATTACCCTCAGTTTTTGTTACTTGTGCTATTTACGGTGGTGGGTTTGTCTTTTGAGCCTTGCCTAAAAAAGGCATTATGGGGATGGCAAGAGCCTTGGCCAGTATTCAAAAGCCTAGGGGTGACAGGTGCAAGCCGTCTCTAGCGAAGCAGCGTGGCGTCATCCCAGGCTGACAGACACTAGATCCCCCTTGAATGACACCAGAAGCTTAGCCAATTGTTGAAATTGATATTTTTTTCTTTATACCATGGTATCATTCTTGGTGAGGGCAGGATGCTACTGTGGGTCAGGGTCATATCGGCCTGGGCTACGTGATCAGAGAGCTCCTCCATGTCTCTTTTCATGTTGTCCAGGGAGGTACGGCTCAGGTCATTCACACCAACATGGACAATGACAGAGTCGTATTTGTACTTGTTCTGGAGGGACTGGAGTGCTTGTGTTATGTGGCGGATCCTGGCACCCGACAGCCAGCTAACAGTAACCTTCTCCTTGTTCAGCCTACTGAGTGGGACGTCAGTGTGCCTGACTATACAGTCACTCATTACTAGTGTGTTGGGTATGTTATTTTGCCTTAAGGGCTGTGATTGTGTGGCACACTGGTTTTGTGAAGTATGTGTTTCATGGTTTGTGTTGGGGGGGGGGGGTGGAGGTTGCTTGGATGTCTGCTTTGGAGGTCTCTTGTTGCTTTTGCAGATTTTTATTTTGAGCCTCCGAGTATGTTTTTGTGTATTTATGTGTGCTTTTTGCCGGTGCTGGTTTCATAGGTCTATGTGAGACTGGTGGTGTGATGCAAGTAATTCCCTTCTCCTCTTGACTGTCTGGTCCTGTCTTGAGTTGAGAGAGCGTAGCCTTCAGTTTGGCTGTATAATTGCATCTCTCGCATGTATTAGTGTTTGGTGGTAGGAGGAGAGAGTTGTCTATGTACATGAGGCAGTTGTAACATTGCCTCAAAATGCCCAGATTCACCAGTTGGACTGGAGAGTACACCTGAAACTGCCCTTTGGACATGCTTGGATAGTATAGTGAACTGTTTTACTGATTGGCTGGTAAGGTCGAATAGAGAGCCTTGTCCTTCTCTACAGTATAGGTGGGTCTAGTGCTAAGGTTTATTAGTGCTTGCTATGGGTTTTGAGCAAGTGCCGGGCTGAGAAGTGAATGGCATGAGTGCTTAAGTTGAAAGTTTGTCTAGTTCCAAGGGAAACACTGAAGAGGAGACATTGTGGAATGTGTCACCATACACTAATGTCTGTTCAGGTTCATCCTTTGTTCATGTGAGACTGTAAACGAAATACAATATAAAATGGCACAGTTATGTTTCCATATCTGACCCCATGTTATCCAACTATGACACCAACAAACATTAACTTTATGCTTTGCAATGCATCACACAGTTTCTGAAAAGCCATCCCTGCCCCTGAAGTGGAGAACTATTTTGACATCAGTTCTCCTTCCCTATGGCTACCCACTGATAATGGAACTCAATTCTGAATCCATTCCCTCAGTGTCATAGACAAACAATTCTGTGTACATGTTAGCAGGCCTGCTACACTTCTGCAGTAGCTTCCTCTAATACATCATATGTTGACTTCTGCACTTAGCAGTATGCAAGGTATATATTACTGCCTTTAAACTGCAGTTTTACCAGCCACTGTGCTTGGTACTCCCTATACTCCTAACCATTTCAGATTATAATTTTATCAGTATAATTACTGAATGCCTGCATAATCCAGTGTGTAAAGCACATACATAATATACATTGTAAATATGTCTCTTATGAGCTCCCTATTACCATTTTGAGACGAAAAAGAAAAAAGTCCCACAGCTGAAAAAAATTGCTGTGAACATGTAAGAACCCAATTATAAAACTTGTTATACTTTTAAATATTTTTTTTCAGCACAGAATGCCCCTTGCAGCCTGCAATTCAGGAGTAGCAGCCCCTATGGTTGCACTGCCTTTGAGAAGAGAGACACTCATAAGCACCTCATCCTAATGTGCATAAACTAGAGTGAGTGAGTGAGTGTGTGCCTAAGTATCCCACATTTGCAATTGTACTGCAGTAATTTTGAGGATCACAATTACTCATCTCAGAATTACCACCAGAATCCATTGTTACTTTATCAATTGATCTAATAGGGGACTTCCCTTAGTGGCACTACAACTGGGATCATCTTTCTTCCATTCCAAGTCAGCATACATTTCTCAGAATCTCTCATCTTCCAAGCAAGCCTCATTCAACAATGGTACATACAGTGACATCATGCAGCACACTAGAAGACAACATCTACCTCGAGACTACCACTTCATGTCACACAAATGAGCAAGCACACAACCTGCTACATAAGGAAAAAATACAGATACTTACACTGTTAGAAGGATATAAAATACATACAGTACCTGCCTAACTTGTGGGGAACTCCAGAAACAGCAAAAGAATGAGGGACTGTCCATGCATAGGGGGTGGCAGAAGGGTATATATGCACAAAACAGAAAAAACATCCAAATACTATTTCCACCCTGCCCTGCTGTAGATGGATGTGTACCGCTAGTGGCAAGTACAGTATGACAATCTGTGGGCTACCACATTTTTGGAGGATGTGAACCAAACACATCTTCCAAATCTTCAACTCAAGGAATGCTGGAGGAGTCAGTCATTCAGTCTGTCAGCAAGATGACATAAAATTCTGACAGACTGATGTTCTCTTGCCTATGGCTTACTGCTAGGACTACACTGCTTTGCTTGTTTACTTAGGTACCATACAACAGACTGGTGGATATCAGACCTGATCAGGGCAGGTCCATGGAAGCAGCTTTTCCTCCACAGCAGTCAAGGCAGGGAGGACTACATACAGTTTCAACAGGCGAATAGGGAGCCCCTTTCCAGGGGAACCACTTCCTATCAACTGTGGAGGAGCGACTGTAAAGGTGAGCTCCTCAGAGAGCTGGCAAAGCATTCATCATCTTTACTTATGGTCTGCACAGCAAAAGGAAATGGAAAACAATGTTTACATTAGTGAGAAGTGACCAACAAACGGAATACACCAACAGGAGATTTGTGAGTATACAGTGACACTGCAGCCACTAATCTATCACATTCCAATGCAACATCCACGTGTTCAGATATAAAAAGCAATGAGAAATGTATTTATTGACATTTGTTTACTAAAAGATCCAACTGGATAATAGCATTCATTTTTAGTGGAGGCTCAGGAGCAAAGCTCCACAAGTAAAAGAACAGAAAAGACATATACATAGGTGAAAACTGACATCATATTACAATATATTGTAAATACATAGATTAATAGACATATAACATATAGAATAATACACATATACCATCATTAAAACAAAAAAAATCCAATATCATGTAGCACTGAAATGCGTTTATGGTGGCAATCAAATCTGACATAATGAATAAGGGTATCACACCTTGGACTCCCCACCCCGCCTCCACCACCAGCACCACCAATGCATCCTTATCAGTTAAAAAAGCTTTAGCCATCTAGAAACTTCTCTCTAGGCAGGAGAAACTGACAATGGTGTGTGAGTGTGCAGATTTACACCAATGAAAGACAACTGTCATTCATGATTTCTCTCAGTTTATGATACTGCTGGTGACTACAGATGTGAAACCATCCACTCCAGGGACCAGGGACATCATCACTGAATTCCTCAGTGGGACTACCAGGTGTAGGAATTGATGAAGCACTTTATCCTGCAAGGTCTCTGCTATTCTGACTGCCCCCCGGGTGCAGAGAACAAAGCAAATGGTAGCACTTTCATATGCAGGCATAGATATTTATAGGGCAGGAGGAGTCCACAATGTTCTACAATACTATCCAGATACCGTGCAGTAGCAGAAGCATGACCACTTGGGACATTTATTACGAGCATAATGTACCAGAAGTGTTTGCTGAAGTCACTGAACACAGAATGGACAAGAAATGTTCCAGCTCTTCCAGAGGTAAGGAGAGACACAGCAGTAGAATTCCCAAGGAGGGACAGTCTATGTCCCCATTTAAGAGTATAGCATGCATCTTCCCTAACAGTTATGCACAGATGGCTGGCCTCTGAGGACAATCCTTTCTGCCAGTGAAACCAAGACGTAGACAACTATGATTATATTGAGAATTCCAAAAAATCCTCATGCTACACCTCCAAATTGGGGTATATTCAGAAAACTCTACCCATAATCAACCCAGTACAACATTTAGGACAGCACCCACCATGCCAGCAAGGCTGCCATCATGGATATATAAGCAATAATGGCAGTAGGAAGCAGGACCGTCTGAGGGTTAAGTTTCTCCTCAGCCTACAAGGGGGCTTTTGCAGGAGATGGCTACTGAAAAAAGTAATCCTAAGGCAGTACCATAAAGGCCATCTGCAATGGGAGAAAGACCAGGTTCCTCTTTAGGAGATAATTCACCAGGTCCTAGGATGTTGGCCAAACAGAACCTCTTCAGGAAATGAACAGCCCAGGACAGACTGCTTAAACTCTTCCATCATTGAACAGAGTCAACCATGTCATCCTGCAAAGAAAGCACACATCTAAAACTTCTGCCCTAGATACAGCATTAGCAGGATCAAAACTGCTTTGAGCCACATTTCAGCCTACTCTGCAAGCAGTCAAAGTCTTGGCAAGCTTCTTACTGAACCCAAAGTTGGGGATGTGTGAATATTCTTCCATCGCTTAACCCATTAGGAGAACTGGAACATGGAGAAGTGAGAGAGCAGAGAGACCAATGCTCCACTGGGACAGAGAGCACCTTTTTGCCTACCCTGCACAATGTTTTTAACTCCTTGTCAGGCAATAACACGGTGAAGTATTGTGGCCTTTGGGTCTCCTGATGGACAGCCAAAATCATATACGAGTTTGCTTCAGAAGCCTGGTCAGTATCAAATTTCACTATCCTGGGATTATACAGAGAATGTCTGTCTTCATGGCAGCAGAATCCAAATCCTTCCATGATGCATAAATGGCATTCATAATGATATGCTCCATAGTGGGGAATGAGAGAAAATAGGGATTTATTCTGTGTGGAGCCTGCATGTCCTCTTTGTGTTCACATGGGTTTCCTGCTCCATGTGCTCCAGTTTCCTTCCACATTCCAAAGACATGCAGTAGGTGGACTGGACAAATTAAACTGCCCGTAGATGTAAGTGCATATATACATGTGTTGTATGGAAGAACAATTGCAGCAAAGCTGGCCACCTGGCAGTGTGAAAATTGGCTCTAGATGATTGTTGTTGATGTGACACCCCGACCCCACGTGTAAAAATAGGAAATGGGGATATGGAAGGATAGGATCTGAACTAACCCGATGCAGAAGGGCCTAACTAAAAAGTAATTTCTAGAAAATGGCTCAAAATCTAAACCAGTTGTTACTGAATTACCAAATATTGTAAATGAGATGAAAGAACTGGAGCAAAGGGAAGCAAGTAAATCACACATAAATAAATGGAATATGGGAAAACAATACTTGCAGAATAGTGTTCAGAAGGAGTGAAATGCATGGGGAGGCAGGAAATGAATTTATGTAATGTTGGAGTGAATGAAAATTGTTAAAAAGAAAACATATGCTGACTGCATAAAAGTTAAAATATTATGGCTTGTTTTCTTTTCTATTATATATGTACCTATGTCACTTTTTAAAAATATCTTGCTTAAAGACGTTTAAAAATTTTTCCTCAAGGGGTGGGGGGATCACAAGGTGGAGGGGAAACTGTAGGGAGATGTTTCAGACAGAATAACCTTACCATCTTCTGATTTTTTTGTAGAAGGAAGGAAGAAGCTTGCTGTAACTAAGGAAGACTTGTAATACAGGGGGCACTTATGGCCAACAGGAATAAATTACAAATTATTATTTCCCAATGCAATACAAATGAAGGAAAGGCATGCAGAGAAAACTGTAAGTCATAAACCTCAGTACCCATCTGTGTGGAATAGAACCAAGAAAGTTAGCAGGCACAGCTCAAGACAAAATGTGCAAAAAAACAATGATTAGTCTGTGAGTGTTGATGATGGCTTCTAGTTTGCCGTCAGCATGTAATCATTAACCTAATAAGGGAAGTGTACAATGTTTAGTTTTTTGTCAATCTGTTAATTTAACAGTTTTGCAATTACATAACTAATTTTCAATTACGTACCTATGCTAATCCAGCATAATTAGAGCTGGAACCTAAAGTGACATAAGTGCCTCTTGTCATCCCATGATTATCAATGCAATAAACATAGCTTGCTTCCACATTCCAAAGCAAAACATTTTTTTTTTTTTTTTGTGGAAACATGGGAGTGAAACGACCTCTTGTTTTTGTATATAAAGGGTTTGAGTGTGTCTTCTTTATATACAAAAACAGAAGGTAAATTCGCACCTTTAAACATGATTTTTACAGAGCGGTAATTTTACAGGCATGTGCATGGGAGAGAGGAGGGTGTCCAGAAAATAGGTATTCTTTGACAAAGAAATTTTGCGTATGCTGCCATTGGTTTTTACATCTTTAGAACAAGTGTTTGTGGTGTTAAAATACTTCGTAATTGTGCAGAAGGTCACACAGGATGGGGATCAGTTGTGGCTCTGTACACCAGGGAATGGTTACCCCACAGGAGGTCTGTACAAGTCTGAAAATAGAGACAGCTCTAAGGCATTCTTCACAGGGCTTAGAGCTCGAGCCATTGATTTTCTTAATGCGGAATCACTAAGGTCTTTCCAGTTGGGTCACATGTTTGGTCAGGTATATACTAAAGGAAGTATTGCATTCAACCAAGGACCTAATAAGGGAGGTGTAAAGTGCAATGACATTACAACATCCTTGGATCTAGAAGATACAACTTTGGTGATCAGCTGGATTAAAGTAGAAGGCTTTTTTTAAAAAAATCAAAGGTACCTGACAGCTGAAGACCAGCTCCTTGTCCACATAGGTGCAAAGGTGCCCGTTAAGCAACTCAGTTCTGAGGGGTGGTGCTTTCTTGGTGACAGGTACAAGGGTAATGCTGCACCTTTCTGCATTTAGCCTTAGACTCTGGTCTAGGCACCATGTGTATGCATGTGATCGTGCCTCTTCTGAGTTTTTAAGAGTTGATGACTTCTAGTTTGCAGTCATCTGCAAATGTGGTCAGCCAGAAGCTTTGAACACCAGAGAAATAGATATCAAACAGGAGCAATCTCAGTAAAGAACCTTGAAGAATGCCTTGTGGAACACCCCTTTTACTTACAGGGTCCTGTCTATTTATTTATTGACATTTGTTAACCGGGTTAATCCAACTGGGCTTGGGACCCATTTTCAGTGGAGACCCAAGAAGAAAAGCTCCATGAAATACAGCAGTTTATAATAGAAGTTATACAATCACTAAGTAGGTCTTTTACAAGCACAGTTTACACTAACAGATGATATTACTTAAGTTATACAGTGCTGAATATGAACAAAACTCATTTAACAACAGATATGTTAGACAAATCAAAACTAGAAAATTAAAAGGCAATATACCTGTATTATATTACAGGGTAGCAGTGTAATTACATATTTACATTACTGGTTTGTTTCGTCAGTGCAGGTATCAGAGATTTAGGGAGAAAAAAAACAGGCATGATTTGGTCAAATCAGTTGAAGAAAAAAAGAGGGGTAATGACATAGGGGATGGGGAAAGTTATCAAGTTGGGGCTTGGCATGGACAGATTTTAGTAGGTGAGCTTTGAGTTTTTCTTTAAAATGGTATGGGTGAATGATGGAACACATGTCCCTGGGAACTTTGTTGCAGGCTTGGGCAATGGAGGATTTGTAGAGGTATTTGCCGATAGTTTTTTGGGTTGGTGGGTTTGTAGTAGTAGTTGGCTAGAGGTACGAGGAGGAGAATAGATTGAGATGAGAGAAGAGAGGGTAGAGCAGAATGAAGCTTTGTAGAGAAGGGAGTGTAGCATTTGAAATTGAGATAGCTGCAATAAGTGGGGAAACTCGAGCCAGTGTAGGGAGTTAAGGGATAGGCAATGGTGTACATTATATGGTGAGAGTTTGTAACAAATCTAGCTGTCTTATGGTATGTTTGCTGAAGTTTGTTTAAGGTAGTAGTTTGGATATCGGTAAATATAGGGGCAGCATAAAGAAGGGAGGGAAGGAGAAAAGTTTGGGCAAGGGACATTCTAGCACTGGGTGTTGGGTATCTTTTGTTACGATATAGAAAACCTAGTTTCTGGGGAGTCTTTTTTATACTGTGTAGTAAGTGTGTATTAAAAAAGAAGTTATGTATTCATCATAACGTTCCATCTGAGTAGGTAAACTTCATTTGTCAGTAACCTGTGGGTTACGGATCCGATAAAGATCCGAGCTGGCAGCATACCAAGCAAAAAGATACGAGCTCCAAGCTCCTCCCCCTTACCCATACTACACTGCAACCTCCTTCCAATCCTCAGATCGCATTTGCCACCTGCACGTAATAACAAAACAAACAAACAACCTGAGACACCTGACTCAAGGACAAAGTAAAGCTCATAAGTCCGAACCTCGAGCTCGGCTAAATAACCATAAAGGTCAGGGGGAAGGAGGGAGGGACAGTTGCTGTCAAATGAAGTTTACCTACTCAGATGGAACGTTATGGTCAGTACATAACTTCTTTATCTGAAGTAGCTAACTTCATTTGATCAGCAACCTGTGGGACAGAGTTCCCAGCTATCCGAATCTTGGGAGGCCCTTAAGGAAGGACATTCTGTAGCACTGCAGATCCAAAGGCAGCCCTTCCTCTAGACAGCAAATCCAGTTTATAATGAGAGATAAAGGTGTCAGAGGACACCCAGGTAGCCGCTGAACAAATGTCATCCAGGGAAACTCTAGACCAGAATGCAGCAGAGGTTGCCATAGAACGCGTAGAATGAGCATGAACCCCCATTGGTTCTGGTAAGCCAGACTCTCTGTATGCTTGTAAGATACAACTCGAAATCCACCTGGTGAGAGTAACCTTAGAAACTGGTTTCCCTAGAAAAGGCTTAGCAAAGAAGACAAAAAGTTGATCAGATTTACGAAAGACAGCCGTCCTGTGCAAATAGAAACGTAACTGTCTGCGAACATCCAGCAAATGAAGTTTACATTCTCCTTTGTTCTGGAAATTAGGGAAAAAGACAGGCAAATTAATGGACTGATAAATGTTAGTCTCGGAAGCAACTTTAAGGAGAAAGGAGGGATTAGTCCTGAGAGATACCCTATCCTTATGAAACACAAGCTATGGAGGATTGATACAGAGAGCCTGAAGCTCCGACACTCTCCTGGCTGAAGTAATTGCTATCAAAAAGGCTGTCTTCCATGACAAGAAAGTACAGTTTTGTACCTACCATAAATGTAGATGTTCGAAGATCCACATTGCTGCAGTCCTTACATATGGGTAGTCCGCTGTCCTCGGTCGGCCCGAATACCAAAGTATAAGGCTGACGTCGGTCAAGGCGCTTAAAACTGACATCAGGACGTCAGGGTACAAATGCGCATGACCGACGTCATATCCTCAGTCTTTTCTTGCCCCAGATGTCAGAAGGCCCTAAAAAGAAAGGCCAAAGCCAAAAGACAGCAAAAAACAACCAACCACCCCTGCACTAATCATATTTACAATATTTACAATATTCACAACCCAAACCACACAACCGCCTCTAACTACAGAGGGGAAGGAGGGAGGGTAAATTGGACTGCAGCAATGTGGATCTTCGAACATCTACATTTATGGTAGGTACAAAACTGTACTATGTTCTTCATCTCACATTGCTGCAGTCCTTACATATGGGTAGAATCCCAAAGCAGAGGTAAGGGAGGATGGCAAAACTATAAAGCATTAGGAGCTGCCAAAATGCCCTGTAAAATTGCAGTGGCAAAACCAGCCCTAGATTTAGAGTAAAGTGGAAGGTGATAATGCTTAGAGAAAGTATGCACTGAACTCCAAGTAGCTGCCTCCAAAATATCTTTAGTAGCCACCCCCCTTAAAAAAGCTGTAGAAGTGGCAGTAGCCCTAGTGGAATGAGGCCTAATCCCAGCTGGAATCTCCTTACCATGATGGGAATAACAGAAAGCAATACAAAAACCAATCCACTTAGAAATAGTCTGTTTTGAAACAGGTTTGCCCTGAGAACCCAAAGCAAATGAAACAAACAACTGCTGAGACTGCCTGCACCCTTTAGTCCTGCTCAAATAATATCGCAACTGTCTGTGTACATCCAAAGTGTGCAAAATCTTTTCCCCTTTATTTTGGGGGTTTGCATAAAAAGTAGGTAAATGAATAGTTTGGTTTAAAGCCCCACTAGAAACCACTTTAGGCATAAAGGAAGGGTTAGTACGCAAAGATACACTATCCTTGTGGAAAATTAGGAAAGGCTCAACCGCCATAAGGGCCTGTAATTCAGAAACCCTTCTCGCAGAGGTAATGGCCAACAAAAAAGCAGTCTTCCATGATAAATATTTCAACTCGGCAGTCGCTGCAGGCTCAAAAGGTTGTAGAGTGAGTTTCTCCAACACAAAATTGAGATCCCAAGCAGGAGTAGGAGCTCTACGTGGGGGTCTTATATTCTTTGCCCCTCAAAGGAATTGCTTAAACCAAGGATGAGAAAACAATGGTGGGTCACAGTCATAGTGAGCAGAAATTGCTGCAGCATGAACCTTAATAGAGGAGAAGGACAAACCTTTGTCCAGTAACTCAGTAAGGTATTGAAGAGCCACACTTAAATTAGGTTTAGAAACATCAAAGTCCTTTGCTGTACTCCAAAATAAAAATCTCCTCCATTTATCTGCGTACACTTTCCTTGTACTAGGCCTTCTGGCCTCCAAAATAACATTCAAAACTTGTTGTGGAAGCTGAGACCCTCCAGGGTTTAAAACAGAATATGCCAGGCTGTTAGATGTAGAGAGTGAAGTTTGACATTGAGTAAATGACTGTTCTCCTGAGACAGCAGGTGAGGAATCAAGGCAAAGGCCATGGAGGCTCCTGCACCAGACTTCTCAGTAATGGGTACCAGTGCTGTCGAGGCCAATCAGAGCTATTAAAATCATCTTTGGCTTGTCCTGTCTGACCTTCAGGAGTACCTTTGGGAGGAGAGGCAGAGGTGGAAAGGCATACACATGAAGATTGCTCCAATTGAATGAGAGAGCATCCACTTTCCAAGCTGTGGGATGAAACCTTTTGTGCAAAACTTTGGCAGCTGGTAATTTAGTGGAGAAGCGAACAGATCTATGTCTGGAGTTCCCCATAACACTGTCAATTTCTGAAATACATGAGGATCCAATTTCCACTCGTGGGGATCCATAATTTGTCTGCTCAACACATCTGCTAAGGAGTTCTGTGCTCCTGGCAGAAACCTTGCCTGAAGATTTAGCTGTAAACTGAGAGCAGTCTCCCACAAAATCATTGCTTGTCTGCATAGAGGATAAGAATGTGTTCCCCCTTGCTTGTTGATGTACCACATGACAGTTGTGTTGTCTGTTAGAATCAACACCTGCCCTGGAAGAAGTAAATCCTTGAAAGCTATTAATGCAAATTGGACTGCTAACATCTCCTTCAAGTTGATATGTAGATGTTGAAGTCTGGCAGGCCACGTGTCTTGTACCCATTTTCCATTTAGATGAGCTCCCCAAGCTTTGTCTGAGGCATCTGTCGTTAGAATCTGACTCGCCTCTGGCAGGGTCACAGAGAGTCCCTTGTTTAGATGACATTCCTGAGCCCACCACAAAAATTCCTTTTGAATGCAAGGTATTATCTGAATGACAGTGTCCATATCTTGGCAGTGCTGTGTCCATACATTTTTGAGATACCATTGTAGCTTCCTCATATGCAGTTTGGCATTGGGAAGTACCAGAATACAAGATGCCATGAACCCCAAGGCTTGAAGGACTGTCCTTGCAGTCAGCCTGGACTGACGAGACAATTGGTGGAAGTAAAGAGAAAGATTCTTTTGTTTGTCCGGGGTCAACAAGGCCATCTGGGATGCTGTATTCAGTCTCACACCCAGAAAGCACATGTCCTGAGAGGGTACTAGACTGGACTTTATTTCGTTCACAGAATACCCCAGGCATCTTAACACTGCCATCACATACTGTAAATGATGAAGAAGTTCGTCCTTTCCTTGGGCCAGAATCAGGCAATCGTCCAAATAAGGATAGATTTGTATTCCTCTTAGCCTGAAGAAAGCTATCACTGGAGCCAGAACCTTTGTGAACACTCTGGGCGCAGTAGATAAGCCAAAGGGCAATGCAGAGAACTGATAATGAGAAGTCCCAGCCCGAAAACGCAGATACTTCCTGCGACTGAGCCTGATAGGAACATGAAGGTAAGCCTCCTTGAGATCCAGAGTCACCATCCAGTGATCTTTGCCCAGCAGAGGTAAAAGCTGTTGTAACGTCAACATTTTGAACTTGGGAATGTCCAGATATGTGTTGAGGATAGATAAATCCAAAATTGGTCTCCACGTGTTCCCTTTCTTTGGTACTAGAAACAGGCGAGAATAAAATCCTAGGCCCACTTCTGGCAGAGGGACAGGTTGTATGGCCCTTATTTGAAGTAGTAGAGAAATTTGTTTGTGAGCCTCTAGTCTTTGCTGAGGAGGAACGTCCGGCATGCCTTTGAAAGGAGGCAAGGTATGGAAATAAAACTTGTAACCTTGGTGTATGATATCCAATACCCATTTGTCTTGGGTAATCAAATTCCAATTTTCCTTGAAGAGTGCCAACCTTCCTCCCAAAGGTGCTGCCAGGCAAGAAGGATCTGGCAGCTGAAAAGGTAGGTCATTGGGCCTGTTTACGAAAGGACTGGCCCCTGCCCTCACCCGAAGATTGCGCAGGTGAACTCCCTGTTCTAGGTCTGAAAGAACTCTCAGCTCTGCCCCTACCACGTCTAGATCTACCCCTAGACTGAGAATCATAAGAAGGATACGTCCACCCCTTAGCAGGCCAATTCCTACTAAACTTCGGAGGCTGAACTTGCAAAAAATCTTTAACAGCCTGCATAGACTTAGCCTTGTCTTCCATTTTCTTCAAGACTGACTCCACAGGTGAACCAAACAACACATCAGACTGCAAAGGAGCATCCAAAATCCTTGTCTTAACATTGTCAGATAAATTCTGATCCTTCAGCCAGGCGTGCCTGCTAAGAACTGAACCAGTGGCAGCCACCCTAGACGAGGCCTGTACAGCATCAAAACCACATTGTAATGAATGCTTACCCACCTGTTCAGAAACATGCACCAAATCTTGTAATTCTTTACACTCAATGCCTTCCGCCAGAGCATCCACCTTAGACTTCAATTGAGAAAGAAGAAAATTTTGATATTTCAACATATGAAACTGGCAATTCAAAGCCCTCATAGCTAAGGTAGAAGATGTATAGACCTTCTTTCCCCATCTATCCAAAGCTCTGGCCTCTTTATCTGGAGGAACCAGATTTTTTACAACAGAGGCCTTGACACCCTTAGGTCCCTGACTAATAGTTTCTGGGTCCGCCCTAGGACTCTTATAAAGATATTTATGAGCCTCAGGCACCCTGTAATACCTATCCGGTTTAACAGGAGCAGGAGGCAGAGAATCAGGATTAAGTGAAGCCTCTGCAAACACATCTTCCACAACATCCAGAACAGGGGGTATAGCCAAGGGCCTATGTTGGGGTAAAAGCAAAAATTCCCTAAGCCTTTTCCGGGAATCAGAGAAGTCCTGACCTTCCCACTTAAAATGTTCCCTCATAGAATGAAGTGTCTCTGAAAAAGAAAAATCCTCTGGAGGAGAAGCAGAAGGAGTAGAATCATCTGCATCAGAATCAGAATAAGGAGAGTACTCCTGCAAGTCTTCAGCCGAAGACTCTGAAACATCCAAGCCTGCTCAAAACTTCCCAACTCTGGCTCCACCCTAGGCCTCTTATCAGGAGGGGGCAAAGAACCTCTAATCAGAGTAATCAAATCTTCTGCCATTTTAAGCTAAACCTGGCCTGCCTCTGGGAGAAGCCTTGGAAACAGAAGGAGAGGGCCTAACCACCCTAGGAAGGGAGGGGAGTACAGTAACCTGAGAAGCCCCTTCAGCCTGACCTGCCTCCTGAGAGGCCACATCCTGCAATATCAAAGTCTCCCCCTGAGACTCCAGAGAAGCCTCCGTCGGAACCACCGGTTCCACTGACGCCTCTAAAGAACCGGCGTCCGGAACGGACGACTCATCTTGCCTGGGTTTAACTGTTTTGTCTTTGCGCTTCTTCGTAGAAGCGGGCGCCGGAGAATCCGACGGCATATTATAATTGCACCGCTTCGAAGACCAGCCTAGCACAATCTAACCTTCGCAATAGTGCGCTTATTGAACCTAGCACAAAAGCGACACCCAACAACGTCGTGCTCAGGCCCCAAACAAGGAATACACAAAGAATGATAATCCCTATGCGGTATCCGTTTCCCACAAGAAATACAGTTATTCACTTTTTCTGACATCCGGTAAAACACTGAGGCAAGAAAAAACCAAAATATTCCCCAACGGGGTACTTAGCCAACTTGGATTCGGTCTGAAACTCCGAACTCGAAAAATTTCAGAACGCACTTGCAATGCTGCTTCTGCATCGGACCATGCGGCAAAAAAGACAGAGGATATGACGTCGGTCATGCGCATTTGTACCCTGACGTCCTGATGTCAGTTTTAAGCGCCTTGACCGACGTCAGCCTTATACTTTGGTATTCGGGCCGACCGAGGACAGCGGACTACCCATATGTAAGGACTGCAGCAATGTGAGATGAAGAACATCTTCAGATCAACGGAAGCTGCGGGTTCAAAGGGAGGCGCAACTAACGCCTAAAGGTCATCCATGGCAGGGACGAATTTCTAATAGGGGGTCTCAAAAGAAAAGCGCGTTTTAGAAAGGTCTTACAAATTCTGGCAGCAGTGAGGGAACCAAAGTTGCCCCAGTATGAAAATGGGAAATGGCAGCCAGCTGGACCTTCACAGTAGATGAACTGGCCCCCTTCAGAAAAATAAGAGACAAGAATTCCAGTACCGCTGAAATAGGAGTGGTGAAAGGATCCAAGTTCTTTTGTGAAGCCCAAATTGAAAAACGTTTCCATTTGCTACTGTAAATCTTCCTGGTAGAGGGTTTATGTGCCGCCACCAGGATAGACTTGACTCGGGAAGAGATACCAAGAGTCCTGGCAACTAGGGGAACTGGATCAGCCAAGCTGAGAGCTTGAGACTGTCCAGGTTCGGAGGAGCCATTCCGGAGGGATGAGAAATCAGATCCGGATTGGGATCCAAGATCCAGAGTGGAGCTATGAGATGAGACCGCAGGCAGGGGAACCAGACTTGATGAGGCCAGAATGGATCTATGAGGATAATCTTGCTCCCCAACCGGCAATCTTTCTGCAGAAATTGTCTCATAAGTGGAAGTGGAGGATATGCATAAAGAAGACCAGGCGGCCAAGCATGGACTAGAGCGTCTCTGAGGGCTTTTCCCAAAGGAGGAATTAGAGCGAAAAACTCACTGCACTTCGCGTTGGAAGGCGATACAAAGAGATCGCAGCAAGGCTGACCCCCACTTGAGGAAGATCTGTTCCGCTACACAAGGATTCAGAGACCACTCGTAAGGAGAGAGGATAGTTCTGCTCAATTTGTCCGCCAGTATATTGGACTGACCCGGAATGTGCATTGCTAACAGGAAATGGTTGGTGATCACCCATTCCCAAACTCTCATGGCCTCCTGGCAAAGGGGGAAAGACCTAGTTCCCCTGTTTGTTGATATACCAGACCACTGACATATTGTCCGACTGGATAGCAATAGTCCCCAGAGAAAGAGAGGCAGGAAGGGCCTGCAACGCCAAAATGACCGCCCTCATCTCCAGGACATTTATATGCAGTGCAGTCTTGGTCCAAGTCCACATGCCTTGGACAGTCCTGTCCGCACAATGACCCCCCCCACCTTAGGCGGGAGGTGTCAGTGGTCACTGTGGCCAGAGGTTGTGACATAACAAAAGGTCGTCCTTCCTGAAGGGATTGGGATTGAAGCCACCACATGAGGGAGTTCTTGCAAACCCTGTTGAGGGGAATCGGGAAGTCTAGAGGGTGGTGTAGAATAGACCACTGGACTTGCAACGTCCACTGTAGACCCCTCATGTGCAGACGAGCGTAAGGAATCAGATTGATCGCTGCCACCATGGACCCCAAAGCTCTCAGGACTAATTCTGCTGGGAGAGCAGGGGACTGAAAGAGGGCTAGCACATGCAGAGTCATGCTGTGAAATCTGTCTGACGTTAGGAAGGCCCTCGCCTGGAGGGTATATATCCTGGCCCCTATGAAGTCTAACACTTGAACAGGCTGGAGGAAAGACTTCTTGATATTTATGGTCATCCCCAACCGGGTTGACATCCGAAGGAAGAAATCCCTGGCTAGAGAAAGTAGATGTCTGGTGGGGGCGGTGAGGAGCCAGTCGTCTAGCTACGGGAAGACCTGTATGCCCTGGAGCCTGAGGTGGGCCGCTACAACTGCCATGACCTTGGTGAGCACCCTGTGGGCTGAGGTGCGACCGAAGGGTAGGACCCTGAACTAGTAATGACTGGCCCCTAGCCAAAAGCGGATAAACCTCCTGGACCGTCTTTCCATGAGAATATGGTAGTATGCATCCTTGAGGTCTATGGAGCACATGCAGTCCTCCTCCTGCAAAAGGGGCAGGATGGATTGAATCGTGACCATCCAGAATTTCTCCTTGGCAACGAAAAGGTTCATTGTTGACAGGTCGAGAATCGGCCTCAAGTCCCCCGTCATTTTGGCACCAGAAAGAACCTGGAGTAGATGCCTGACCCGGACTGGTCTGGGGACACATGCTGGATGGCTCTTTTTTCTAACAGCTTTTTTTTTATTTCCAAAGCTGCGGCCTCCCTTTGAGTGGGTGGGACATCTGGGAAGTGCCTTGAGTAAGGGGGCTTGTTTATGAAGGGACATCTGGGAAGTGCCTTGAGTAAGGGGGCTTGTTTATGAAGGGGACTGAATAGCCACTGGATATTATCTGAAGCACCCAGCGATCTGTCGTGATGGACTCCCATTGAGCCAGGTGCCTCGAAAAACACCCTTGACTGCCTAGTGAGAGGAGCAGTCGGGCAACCCCTCAGGGTTGCTGCACGGGTCGGTCGGAAAAGGGTTCCCGTGACCCGAAGTTCTTCGGTCCTCCACTGCCTCTGGGACCGCGTCCACCTTGTCCCCCTCTGCCTCTGAGAGAGAAGGGAGTCCTGAGCGTTCTGGGCCTGCTGAGACTTCTGGAACCACATCTTCTTCTGCCCTCGCTGGTTCCTACAGAATGACCTTTGAGGTGTAGAGAAGCGTATTCTGATGGCTGACAGCATTTTCCCATCTTTCTCGCTCTGGACCAGCATCTTGCGTAAGGTCTTCCCAAAGAGGGTCGATCTGACAAAGGGTGCATTCGTGAAGGACGTCTTGAAGGGTACTGAGAAATCGCAAAGTCGAAGCCAGGCATGACACCTTAAGGCGATACCGGACCCGCTAGCTCTAGCGGCTCCCTCCGTGGCATGGAAAAGTAGCTGCATAGAAGTATTAGTCACTGACTTGAGAGTGGCCATAAGAGCCAAGAAAGTCAGTTTATCCTCGGCCGACATGGACTCTGGAGGAGACTCAGCGTACTCTTTGACCAGGTCCCGCTGCAGTCTGATTACATGGGCCAAGTAATTCAGCAGCCTTATAGAAAAGGTAGCTGAAGTAAAAGTCCGCTTTCCAATGTGGTCCATTGCCCGAGACTCCTTGTCAGGGGGATGGACCGAAGAACTTTCCTGGGAGAGTTCCTTTTTGGTGGCTGCCGCCGCCACCACCATGGCATCAACCAGGGAACCCTTGCTCCACAAAGCTCTGTCTGCAGGGGGACTAAGAACCTTATTGGGCCTTCTAGGTATTGGCTCTACAGTGTCGGTCTCCTTCCACGCCCTGGTGGTAATCAGGTCGATGAGGGGGTGGGCTGGAGGGGACACCCAAGAGGTAAATGGGCCTGTGTCAAACACCTCCAGGAATACCGACTCATCAGAGGAGGATTTCTGAGTGGACCACCCCCCCCTTTGGCGGGGAATGTCCATAATGTCTCCAAAAGAGATGTCATCGGGGGGGTGATTTGCGGGAACCCTCCCCTTCCTCCAAATTGGTATCCTCGGTGAGGGACTCGGGGAAGTCCAAGTGCCTCCATTTGCACAGGAGTTTGTGAGGGACCACCTCGGGGGAACTATCCGAGGGGGCTCACCAACGGATTCATGTTCCTCCAGGGGAACTGGCTGGGGCATCAGCGACACAGGCTGTCCCTGGGGGGACTGGATGATAGAGGACAAATTGAGCTGCGAGGGAGCAGGGGTGGACCCTGAGGAAAGAGTGAGGGGTCTCGATCCTCCAGAGAGAATCCTCTTCACCATGCTGAACGCCAAAGGAGAACCTGCCTCTCTAAGACAGGTGGCCAGGGTCCTCGGATCCAATGAGGGGATCGGTGCCGGAGCCAAAACGGTTGGACCTGAGGGGATGGTGTGCTCCGCAAAGGAGCCAAAGACACACTCACCCCCCCCCCGGATCTGATGCCCAGCTCTCGGCTCTGGGAGCGCGGATCCGATAAGCTCGAGGGCATGGCCAGCATGGAGGTAGTAATAACCATCGGCGCCGACTCCCTGGTTCCGGGGGCTCCTCGGATCCAAAGACTCCAAAATCCAGTTATGGATCGGAGAAGGAGCTATCGGGGCTAACAGTGGAACTGAACTCCCCCCCAGCCCCCGGGCAGCAACACTCCCATCTGCAGCTGAGTTTGCAAAAATCGATGTATCATCCGGTACATATTGACCTCCGAAATGCTGCAAGTAGACCTAGAGGAAGCCGCCAAAGCCGGCCGGGAGGGCCGACGCAACGACGACCTTGAGGCTGGTTGGGTCTTCTCCTCCGGCTCCGAGGAGAAAGGTAGCGAACAGAGCCGTGGTAAGGAAGGCTTGGACATTCTTAATGGAGACGAGAGCACCTTAGCGGGAGGGGCCAAGGGGTCCAATTCGGCTTGCGGCTTCTTTCTCTCTCTCTCTCTTTCTCGCTCCCTTCTCTCTTTTCTATCCTTCTTGGCCTCTCTTTCTCCCTGAGACAAGGTGGGAGGGTGTGTCCCAGACAGGGGAAGAGGGCCGGTTGGCTGGGCAGCCACAGCTGCCGCTGCAGAGAGGGAAGGAGAAGAAGTTGATTCCGTGGGTAGAAGACCTACCAGAATCAACTTGTTCCTCCTATCCCTTAAGGCTCGGGGGTTGAAGGCCACACAAATCTGGCAGCCCAAAGAAAGGTGCAGAACCCCCAAGCAAATCACGCATTGAGTGTGACCATCTGCTGGCGACAGCTTATGGCCACACTCAGAGCACTTTGAAAAAGTCACTTTAGGACTTTCAGCCATACTAAAGACACACAGAGAGCCATACGCGCGCACCTGAAAGAGAAAAAATAGGGGCCTACTAAGGGGATAATAACTATCCAAAGATGAAGGGGAAGATGGGCTAGGGAGAAGAACACCCAAGGAAAGGTACTAAAATACACACACACACACACACACACACACACACACACACACACACACACACACACACACACACACACACAAAAGTAGACTAAAAGAAAAGTTTGAAGTAAAAAAATTGCTACACTTGCATGGAGTTCTAAGAAACCCGTGCTTGGCAAAGCCGCAGCAAATGAGATCTGGGGATTGGAAGGAGGTTGCAGTGTAGTATGGGTAATGGGGAGGAGCTTGGAACTCTGATCTTTTTGTTTGGTATGCTGCCAGCTCGTATCCGTAACCCACAGGTTGCTGATCAAATGAAGTTAACTACTTCAGATCTTCAGTTCATTATCATTGATGACTCCTAGAAGTTTAGTTTGGGTTTCAGGTTTGATAGTAGTGTTATCTGAGGAAGTGATAGTAAAGGTGGATTTGTAAGAGAGATAGTGGGGAAAAAAAGTAACAGTTTGGTCTTTTTGGGGTTGAGGATCAGTAGGTTAGTGGTTAGCCGCTGTTCAGTAGAGAGGAAGGTCTGTTGGGTAAGAGTATGAAGTTCGGAGATGCTGTCAGAGATACAGACGAGCGTAGAACCGTCAGCATATTGGATGAGGGATAATTGTTTACAAGATGTGTGGAGGTCATTAGTAAAGATGTTAAAGAGGAGACCCAAGATGGAGCCCTGGTGAACTCCTGTTGGGACAGGTATAAAACGAGAAGTGGAAGAGAGCTGTCTTACTGATTGTTTCCTGCAAGTTAAGTAGCTAGAGAACCAGGTGAGGGTGGAGGTAGATAGGTTAAGATTAGCAAGTTTAGATAGCAGTAGGGGATGTGAGACTGTATCAAAGGCTTTTGAGAGGTCAAGGAAGAGACAGGATAGGAGTTTATTTTTGTCCAGGGACTCAGCAATGGTATGGGTAAAGGATAGTAAGGCAGTAGTTCTACTGTGGTGGGGACGAAAACTATGTTGGGTGGGGGTGAGGAGATTATGTTGGAGCAGGTAGTTGAGCAGTTGGGAGTGGACACATTTTTTAAGAATCTTAGAGGGGGGGGGGGGGAGTTGGATGGCTATGGGTCGGTACTAATAATGGTCAGTAGAATTGCCACCTTTGTGTAGAGGAATGGTGAAAAAGGATTTCCAGAGAGTGAGGACAGTGGATTCTTGTATAGATCTGTTGATTAATATGGACACTGGGTAGGCTATGGTGTCTGCAGCTAGTTTGAGGAAGGTCGGTGGTAGATTAGCTGTGGAGGAAGAGCAGGGTTTGAGGTTATAAAGAAAAGATATTATATAGGAGGTGGAGACAGGATGTTGAGAGAAAGGGGGATTGTCAGGTAGGTTGGGTGGGGTAGACAGGGGAGTAGTCTCACAGTTAGATGGGATGAGTGACTGAATGGTACTGATAAAGTGATTGTTAAAAAGGGTAGCTGTGTCTACAGGGCTTGTGTTGAGAAGGGACTGGGTGTTGATGGATGGCCTGGGGACAGAATTCTATTAATTGTAGTTCCGAATTTCTGAGTGTTTGATTTGCAAGTAAGTTGGCCAGAGTTGTAGAAGGACTTTTTATCTGCATTGGTTTGTTTCTTAGTAAGGTTTCTGAGGTGCTTTATAGTGAAGGAGGGATAATTCTTTGGTTTTGGTCCAGGCTTTCCAAGCTTTATCTCTGTTGACCATGAGGGACTTAGTTTGTTTGGAGAGCCATGGAGCATGATTGGATTTTATTCGAATCCTTCTAGAAGGAGCAAGGGAGTTAAGAGTATTCAGGAAGATGTTATTAAAACTGGTGACTGCATCATCTAGTGGGATATTTTGTAGGAAGGACCAGTTAATGGAAAACAGATTTGAGTTGAATTGCATTAGATTAAAATTGGTGAGTGCACGGCAGTTCCAATATAGGAGGTTTGTGAGGCTGGGTGATTGAGGACAGAGGTGGGGAGGTGATCACTAAGTTGGTCTGGCAGACTAATAGGGTTGTGGTAAAGGTAGGGGGAGTTGGTAAGTATCCAGTCTATTATGGAGCTAGATGATGTATTTCTATGGTGTCGGGTGGGGGAGGATATGAGTTGATGGAAGCTGTGTAAGTTAATACTATTTTGGGAAGAGTCAGTTTTCAGTTTGGACCAGTCTAAGTTGACATCTCCCAAGATGAGGGTCTCATAAGTTATGTTATGGAAAAACCAGGACAGTATGTTTTCAAGAGTTTTTAGATTGTTTCCAGGAAGGATATAGATGGAAGCAATAGTTATTTTCTTGTAAGGGTTGAGGTGGCAGTTGAGTATTATAAGTTCTGCTGGGTGAAAGTTGGGGACTGTTGTGGGGAGTGGTGATATACTGAGGCTGTTGGAATGGAGGATGGCGACTCCACCACCTTTTTTGGGTATCTATCCGAGCGATATTTGTTATAGCCTGGTGGGAGAATTTTATTGTTGGAGATATGTGGTTTAAGCCCAGTTTCAGATAGTGTGAGGATGTGAGGGGTTGTATGGGTTATCCAGGCATGGAAGTCAGTGATTTTATTGGATAGGCTTTGAATATTTAGGGAGTATATGGAAGGTGTTTGGAGGGGGATGATCCAGTTGTAGTGGGCAGGGGAGGTTGAAAATTATTTGGTGAAGGAGGGGGGTTGGAGGATGAGGGATGTGGGTGTCTGGGAGGGGGGAGTTTGGGCCAGGGTTTGGGTGTATTACCTCCTGATAAGTGTGCTAGTAGTGGGTAGTGAGAGTAGGGGGAAGTGTGAATGTAGATTGTAGAGTTTGGTTTTAGATTTAGACATAGGAAGGATTGTGTGCAAGTGGGGTAGTTTGTGTATACATGTGCTAGGGAGGTTAAATAAGGCAGGAGAAATGCAGGAGGAGGATGCTGTGAAGTTTGCAGAGTTGTGAGTGGTTGGAAATGTAGTATTAGATAGGGGTGATGGAAGTGATAAGAGGTTTGGGGTGAGAGGAGAAATAGGAATGGGATAGGAATAATAAGATGTTTCATTTTTATATTGGGGTAGGACAATATGATGGGGTGGGATAATATGATAGGGTTCTTGATTACAGAAACAATTTAGAGTAAGGAGTGATGTACTGACAAGTTTGTGTCAGGTTACAGGGGAAAGGAAGGGAGAGTGGGTACACAGTTGTCAGAGCTAAGACAGGAAGTTAACAGCTATTGGCTGGTTTTGGGGAAAGGGAGGGACAGGATGGTATAAAGAAAATTGTAATGGGGTGGGTGGGAATGGGGGTAGGGTAGAAGAGCGAGAGAGCCAGAGCGTAGTGAGGGCGAACGGAGCAGGGCTAACACCCAGGAGCAGAAAGACCAAGAAACAAATCAGTAAGAGAGATATTGCTACTAGCTGGGAAGAGGAGGATGGAGGGGACACTGGAAAGCAAAGAGTAGAGTTAGCATAGGGAGAGATCAAGGCAGGAGGGCTTTAAGGAAACAGGAGAGAGCCCAAAGGTCTGTGGTTAACAGGTAGTGAAAAAGTGCAAAGAGAGAAAGTCTCTAGCAATGGAGTGGAAGAACCCAAACAGTGAGGCTTTAGAGGGAGGCACAGGTTATGCAGAGAGAAGAATGGCAGGAAGGCAAAGGCTATATGAGGGAGTCTAGTTTGGAAATGAGAGAAAGTCAGAGGAATGTGCAAGGCAAGGGGGGATCAAGATCAAGGAGTAAAGGGTGAGGAAGAGGAGAACAACAGAGAATACAGGGAGGCTGGAGCTGCTAGTGTCTTGTCAGGGACAAATGGGTAATGCAGTTTATTCACATCAGTTTACTAGCTAGTACAGTTACAATTAGGCAATTCCTTGGGAGGGTGGCCTAATGGTTAAGGTGTTTGCCTTACAAACATAAGGTGCAGGGTTTGAGTCTCACAAGGGATAATTGTCTAAGCTTAAAATGGCTCGCAAGGGCAGTTAGCTTAGTACTAACCTAAAAGTAATGGACTTTACAATAGTTATGGACTCCTGTGAAATAAGTCATTCGCTGGAACACATACTTAAGTGGTCCTTTTGGAGCTTAAGGATAGCAGCAGGTCGATGGCCAAATAAAAGGAGGATGTCCACGAGATTAGTGTTTCTTAGTAGTGGGTAGGCGAACCACAGAGAAGGTTCTGCTAAGGTTTAAGTGGTCCTTTTGGAGCTTAAGGATAGCAGCAGGGTCAATGGCCAAATAAAGGGAGAATGTCCACGAGATTAGTGTTTCTTTGTAGTGGCTAGTTGAACCATAGAGAGGGTTCAGTTATTAGTTGCTCGCCCGAGAGTAAGTTTGCTATCTGTTCGCACTGTGACAATTTACATTTAATTTGGTTGGTCTGTCTATGATGCAGGAGTGTGGGATGATGTCAAAAGCCTTAGCCAGTTTGGGATATGCCATGCACAGAGTCATCCCCTCATTTAGGGGTGTAGTGACTTTTTCAAGGAAGTTTACTAAATACAGTAGGCAAGATATACTACTTTTCAACAAACTCAAACTGGTCTGGTTCAACAGATGTCCTTGGTTATGAAGTCAATACTAATATGTCCAACTGTTTTGTAGATAAGTTTGGTAAGACCTAAAGGTCCATAGTCCCTGGGTCAGTGGTGAGGCCACTTTTATGGATGGAGACAGCAACTCATTTGGGGGATGTTGGGGAGATGAATTTAATTTTTCAGGTAATATGGCTATATCCTTGGTGGTTTGCATTGGCAATATTACTATTAATCAACTTGATACATTATTGGACATACTCCTGAGATTTCTATTGCAGTTGACAAAAGACCTAATGTTGTCTTTTCTCTGGTTGTTCACTGCAAATGCAATGGTGTTGGCAACAGGGTCACCTAGGGGAAAAGGGTTCTTGAATAGCATCGGCTGTCAACAAGCTTTAATGGGTTGAGTTAGTGAAAGCACTAAGGATAGTGAGGATTGTAGGCATCTTGGATTGGAATCCGATAGTGAAAGCCAGGGAGAGGTGGTCAGACTTGAGAGAAGTGAGGGGGAACTCATTGTGTAGAAAATATTGGAGTGATATCAGTTATGACCAGTTAAGTAGATTTGTCCTCTTGTTAGGGAAGAGAACTACTGTCCAAGCAGTACTGTGCACATAGAGCAAAGACTGTCCAATTAATAAATGGGTAGTTGAAATCACTAAGAGTGATTGTGCCTGGTTTAGTAGTAAGGAACTTCAGACATTTTAGATAGGCTTCAGGATAAAGGGTGCCACTAATGATGTTATGTAAGTAGGCAGTGTACAGAATAGAGTGTTTTTTTTTTGTTTTGTTCTTATAGTTACTTGGATGTGAAGATTTTTGAGGTGGTTATCTGCAATACTAGTTAAGATGTGATGGATTTTCAAAAAACATAGAAATACTGCCACTTGTGGCCAAGTTGTCTTCAGCAGCAATTGTGAAGAAGTGACAGGCATTAAAACCAGGAAGGGATCCATGCGTTAGCTTGACAATGGAAACATGCTGAAGTGATGCTGCATGTGTCAAACTTTTTCAAGGGTCAGGAAGGCTTCAAAAGGGGGCAATTTCTTGTTGAGGTTTTTAAAGCTGAGCAATGCTCCCTTTAGATTTGTCCAGGTTTGGTTTACCTAGGTTGGCAGGTGTATAAGAATTACCTAAAAAGCACTATGGAAATGGAAAACGTTTTAGCTAAAATATGAAATCCCTGAGGTGAAAGCTGCAGGCCATTCTCTGCAAATAAGTCTGGACTGCTGAACATCTCCTTCCAGACTAACACATAATGGAATCCCTTGGAATTACACCAAAGACTAAGTCATGTATTGAAGTATATATATATTTTTTCCAAATCAAACTGGGCCATAATTCTTAAAGAGGGTAGGCTTCTGCTCAAGGTTGGCTGAATAAACGCACTGGCTACATCCTCAGACTGCTATGACATGTTTTTCTCATTATGGTCCAAGGATGTGCCTCAAGTCCTTTACTCCAAATACAACAAAAGAAATTAGGAATGCAGTAGTTTACGGTTCCAGGCAAAGAATGACATGAAATACGTTGCACAAAGTAACTTGCCAGACCCCATGAGAATAAGCAGTACAGCAGAAATAAAGCAATCAGAATAAATTTAACAAGACTAGTTATAGAAAAAATACAGTATTAATTTAAAATAAGTCAAAGGAATTATAGTTGCGTAAGAACATATAACAGTAGATATTCAGCTGATCACTGTTGCAGTATTACTGACAAGTGGGATCAGGATAGCCATATGTCTGGACCAGGATACCAAAGCTTAATCATATTCCTCTCATGAAGTACATGCAAATTATGACCAAAGTGCAATAAACACTACATGGTAAGGGACATATGGGCATGAAGTACTTCAGGACGTTCTTGTCCCAGATCCGAAAGACAGCAAGGCAACAATGAAGGTGGAAATAAAAGGTTCATGTCAACTAGAAGAAGGGATAAGGAAAGGATAACACCACAGTTTAAGATAAAAACTGAGAAAGAATAGGGGGAAGAAGGATGTATCAATCTGACATCTCCTGCTATGGAACATTCTTATACAACTGTATTGCTTCCCTCTTATAAACACTGGTTCAGCATTACTGAAATGTTGAGAGAGTTCCAAAGTTCTCCATGTGCCTAGGAAAGAAGAAAACAGATCTGAGCTGGAATCCAAGATCCTCTGCAAGACAGACCTACCAAATTCAGCTCTAGATTTAGAGAAGGCATCAAGCTTATAAAGGCATGTTAAAGGTATGTACCGAAGACCAAGCAGCAGCTACTATAACAGATCTGGAGTCCAGACCTTTAAAAAAGGCACCAAAAGAAGCTACATCTCTGGTAGAATGTGCTTTAACCAAACCTGGGAGGTCTTTACCATGGAAGGTATAGTAAAAGGACATAGCGGAAGAGATCTGTTTGGAATCTGGGAGACCCAACTTCTTATCTGGAAAATAAACTAAAAGCTGGTCTGATTTTCTTATAGACTTGCTATTCTCAAGACAAAACCTCAGTTGCCTGTGAACATCTGGAGAACACAAAATTCTCTCTTCCCTGTTTTGAGGCAAGGAAAAGAAGGTAGGGACAGTGACAGTCTGGTTTACAGGCAACTAAGCGACCATCTTAGGCATTCTTAGGTGTATACTAGATTCCTAGGTCCTATTTATATCACATAAAGGATGAATTACTTCTAAGGGTAAACACTATCCTTATGGAGAACCAAAAAGGAGGAAAAGACATGGGAGCTTGCAGTTTAGAAACTCTTTTTACAGATGTAAGAGCTACTAGCAGGGCTATCTTCCCAGTAGAAAACAAAGGAAGTGGAGGAAGCAGGATCAAATGGAGGTGAAGATAATCTTTCAGAAACATAATTCAGATTCCAAGGAAGAGGAACAGATTTTTAGGGGGTCTGAAATTAAGGACATTTTTTAAAAACTGCAACTCCAAAGTGTGAAGATAAAGTCTGTTTAAAAAGAAAGCAGGCTGAAATGGTGGACAGATGTGCTTTAATGGAAGAATATTCCAGCCTGCAATTGTGCACTCAAGTGAGAGAATAACTAGAATACTGGCTTGCTAAGGGTCCCGCTTAATCTTGTGACACCAGATACGAAACCGTGTTTTCTTGTTGCAAGTTTCTTAGCCTCCTGTAATACCTGTAGCATGTTCTCAAATAATATGTGCTTAACAGGAATTAAAATTCAATCACCTAGAGAGTTAGATGCAGAATCTGAAGGTTTGGGTGAATTAAAGACCCTTTTTATTATGTGATGAAGTCCGTTCTCTGACGTAATTTATGACGACTGCCCTAGGTCAGACAGAATAGAAGGGGTAAGCCAATGCAATCTGGGCCTTTGGTTTGTCCTTGATTTTCAGAAGAACCTTGAGGATAAGGGATGGAACACAGAGGGGTCTCCCCCTTCCAAGAAACAGACATGATGTGCACTCTCCAAGATTTTGGGCATAGAACTGTGGAACAAGAGTCTGGGCTGCCTTTTCTGATTGGAGGCGAAGAGGACTATCTGAGGATGGCACCACTGATGGACAACCTGCAGGAATATCCCAGTTTTACAACCATTTGTGAAGGGCTGCCAGGGATCTGCTCAAGTTACCTGTCACTGAATTGCTCTCAGAGGGAATATAAACCATTAAAGACAGGTTGTTCTATACAGCGTATCCTAAGCAATCATTGCTATTTTGCAGAGGTGGTAGGACTATCTCAGTCTTGTTTATGTACCACATAAATGTGGTATTGTCTGTAAACATCCACAGATGGCCTGAAGACCAGAGGTGATGCAGGAATTGTAGGGTTAGATCACAGTCTTCATTTCCCCTGGTATTTGTGTGGTGGTTCTTGTCTTTTTTGGACAATACCCTGGACTTTCACATTCATCTAGAAAGCAACTCATGGCATGTCTGCAGAATCTGTTTAATGGGACTGGCAAAGGAGAACCACCAGAAGGGACACTCCCGGATTAAGTGATACCTGGCTGATCCATCAAAGAAGTTCTTTCTTGAGGAATGACAATAGGGGAATTGAGAAGCTTAGATGATGGCAATATTGTATCCATATAGATACGAGCTACCACTGAATTTACCACATAAGGAGTTTTAGGCAAAGGAATCATTAGGACTGTTGAGGCCATAAACACCAGGGCTCTCAAGGTCTCTCTTGCTGAGGTTACATCTACAGGAAGAAGAAACCGGAAGCATTCCTTGTGGAACAATACTTTGTCATACGGAAAACAGCAGTCACTGTTAGAGTTGAGCGCAAACACACAAGGGAGGGAACTAGACTGGACTTTTTAAGGTTTAAGGCGAAACAGATTCTTTGTAAATGAAGGTCCAGGAGGAGTCTTTTTCTTGGAGGGACCTGAATGAGCAGGTTGACAAAGTAAGGGGAAAATGTGTTTTCCCTACAGCCTGCAGAAAGGAAAAACTGGAGTTAGGCATTTTGAGAAAACCCTTGGTGCCAAAGCAAACAAAAGACAAAGCACAGAATTGAAAGTGATATTCCAAAACAGAGAAATTTAAAACCTTCCTGTAAATGGAATGGATTGGAATATGCCAAAGTCTTCCAAGGATGATCCCTAATACCTCTACCCTAGTTTAAAAAGCCCTTTAGGTTAAGGATTTTTTTAAAAATAATTTTTGGACCTAGACCAAGTTATCCCTGCTATATTGGCAGGTATTACTGGGGTTGGCCAGCATATACTCCAACAATAAAGATCTAAAGTCTCACTCAGCCAAACCAAAAATGATTTGAAAGATCCCAGAGACAGAAAGATAAATGAGAAAATTCAAAAAAATCTGCCAAAGAAAATGACAGAAAGAATTCCTCTGGAATCCTCAGTTCTGGTTTTAATCCTTTTTTATTTCAGGTTTGCTTACAAGATGAATGAGTGCTCCTCAGGGAAATATAGTGGCAAGTGTTGTCACTTATATACAGAAATCTCACAGGAGGTGTGGGTGGAGTTTGGGTTGTGGCCTTTCCTCATTGCTCTGAACTGGTGGGTGCTGTTTTTCATTGGGTTGGTACAGAGTCATATTTCACGTCATACTGTTACAGACATATTTTGTTTAACATACTCAGTGGGAGATAGGGTTGTGTCTGTAGGAGGGAAACAAAAGTTCTATGCTGTCTTATTTTTATCCGGTTCAAAATATGGGATTTCGGATCCAGTTGGATCAGACTACAGCACCTTATACTAGATTACTGGATCCGAGAGCTCCTACTTCTCTCCTACCCAGAATTCCCCTCTCCTGTCTGAATTACCTCAGATCGAGTTGCTGACCAGCTCCAAATGGTGCCTAATAATTTATGAGAGAAAGTAAAAAGGAGGGAATTTTGAAAGATAATCCAATATAGAGGAAAGTAGAACAAAAGACAAACAAGGTCCCCAGAAGAGGTAAATGGCAGTTTGGAAGGGGGAAGGAGGGAGGGCAGTTGAAGCAGATGAAAATAATACAAGGAACTAGCATTATGCTAACTTTCATATCCAGTGTTGTCTATTTTTGTCTGATTCAACAGGTGGAACAGATTCCCAAGCTACCCAAAAGGGAACTGGGTGGACTCATGGAAGGGCATTCCGGAGTACAGCAGCGCCAGAGGATGTGCAAGTCCTTGAGTGCACATCGAACTTATAGTGAGATACAAAGGTACAAGTTGTAGACCAAGTCACTGCAGCACAAAGTTCAGTGATGAGTACTCGCTTTGCAAATGCAGTTGAAGTTGCCATTGTTCTGGCACAGTGAGCTTTAGGCTTAGAATGTAAGGATAGCACTTTTGACTTATAAAGGAAGGAAATGCAATCTGCTAGCCACTTTGAAAGTGTAACTTTAGACACATGTTGCCCAAGCTTTGTCTTGGAGAAGGACGCAAACAGCTGGTCTGACTTTCTGAAGTCCTTAGTACAGTATCTGTAGAACCAGAGTTGCCTGTGGACATCCAAGGTATGTAGGGTATTTCTTCCTTTGTTAGAAACATTTGGAAAGAATACTGGCAAATCAATTTGTTGGTTCAGGTTAGAATCCAAAACCACCTTGGGAAGGAAGGGGTTATACTCCGTGAAACCCTGTCCTAATGAAAAATAAGGAAGTGTAATTTGCATGAAAATGCTTGTAATTCCAACACACATTTTGCTGATGTAATAGCAACCAAAAAGATACTTTTCCAAGAAAGGAAATTCAGATCTAATGAAGCTGTGGGTTCAAATGTTTTTTGGGTGAAAGACTGAAATAAAATTGTAATATCCCAAGGAGGGACAGGATCACAAACTGGAGGTTTCAATAAAAAAAATGTTCCTCTAAGACAGACCATGGTCACTTTCCAAGACAGAAAGCCTGGCATCTCTGGCTATTGTTAACAATGAACAAACCATGCAGTTAGATTTAGAGACTGGGGATCCAATACAGGCATCCCGACAGGTGACTGAGGAGAGCAGGGGTAGGATCCAGAACCCATGGCAAGTGCAAAAGAGGAGGCCAAAGAAAGGGGAACCATATCTGCCAAGGCCAAAAGGGGGCAATGAGGATTACTCTGGTCTTGCATGCCTTGGCATTCTGAATGAACGCGGTGATGACGGGAATTGGTGGAAAAGCTTAAGAGGAAGCAAAAATGGACTACTGCATGTTTTTCTGAAAGTCCCTATGGAGGGATGAGGGTGAAGTAAATGCTGCATTTGTTGTTGAGATATGAAGCAGACAGGCCATAGCAAGGTCGGTCTCCACAGCTGAAAATCTCTGTTGCCACTGTTCGAGACCACTCATGAGGCAATAGTATAATTCTGCTCAACCTGTCAGCTAGTATATTGGATATTCCAGGAATGTGTCTTGCTACTAGAAAATGGTTTGAAGATGTTGTCCATTACCAAACTCGCACAGCCTTCCAGCAAAGAGGGTACAAACATGTTCTATCTTGTTTAAGTACTACACCACTGACATGTTGTCCAAGTGGATGGCGATCACATGCCTAGGTAGACGATCCCAAAAACTCTGCAAAGTTAGGAGAACCGCTCTCAACTCCAAGACATTGCTGTGAAGTTTGGCCTCTATTGATAACCCTATCCCTTGAACTGTCTTCCCTTTGTAAAGTTCACACCTCAACCTAGAAGGAAAGTGTCCAAGGTGACTGTGGTTTTGGGAATACGACAAGAAAAGGATCTTCCCCGAAAGGACTGGGATGTCATCCACCATTTTATAGGATTCCGGCATACCTCTGTAAGATGAAGTCCGCTGTGAAGAGGGTGACGTTTCTGTGACCACTGAACTGCTAACATCTACTGTAGGACTTTCATGTGATATCTGGCAAAAAGAACCAGTGTAATGGAAGAGGCCATCAGTCAGAGTCACAGAATGACTCTTTCTTGTGGTCAAGGGTGCTGAAAAACACTAAGGTCCCACAGACCTTAATGAGTTGACTCTTGCAAGGGGGAGTTTTGTAATTTGTCAGACAGTGTCTATAGGGCAACCTAAAAATTCTATGTTCTGAAGAGGAGGTAGTTTGCTTTTGTTGTAATTGATTGATATTCCCAAGTGAACTGCCAGAGATAGAAGGACTGACAAGTTCTGTAATGGTAAATCCTTGGGGGGAACAGTTAGAAGCCAATCATCTAAAGGAGGACCTGGATCCCTTGCAGCCGGAGATTAGCTGTTGCGACTGTCGTCATCTTGGCCAACACCCGAGGGGCTGTGGTGAGACCGAATAGCAGTTCAATGAATTGATAGTGATTGGCCACCAGCTGGAAACAGAGAAATCTTCTGGAATACCTCTGGATCTCGATACAATAGTACGTGTCCTGGAGATCAACACAGCACACCCAATTAACGTTCCTCAATAGATACAGAATGGACTACATCATGACCATCTAGAATTTTCTCTGTTTGACATATTAAGATTTCCGAGATCCATTATTGGTCTGAGGTCCTCTGTCTTCGTGGGAACTAAAAAAAACATGGAATAGACTCCAGATCCTAAATGGTCTGGGGGAACCAGATGTATGACTGTTTCATTTACCAACTTTTGATACCTCTGTGGCTGCAGATTCCATCTGATTGGGTGAAGTATAGGGAATCATTGGGGTTTCCTTTGGAGAATCCAGAAAAGGTATTGTATAACCTCTGGTGATAATCCTGAACACACACAAATTGGAAGTTATGCTTTGTCAGGGTAAAAAGTGTAAGGAGGAGCATCACCCAACTGCCTCCAGAGTGCAGCAGTCAGACATTCAGGGACACTGATAAGGTTTCTCAGTGAAAGGACCATGGAAACCTTGATTTTGCAGTCCACCTCTGCCTCGTGGGTGACATCCAGCTGGATTGCTTCCTCCGCTGCCTCTGAAGATCAGTCCTTAAAAGTGTCCTGGTGAAAACCATGGGACTTTTCGAAACACATTTTTCTACCTTCTCTCGGATTCCTGGAAAAAGATCTCTGAAAAACAGATTCCTACGACAGACAAGGTCTTACTGTCCTATTCACTCCTGGTAAGAGTTTCTTTAACCTTTGGACCAAACAAGATGGAACCATTGTAGGGGGCATTTATAAAAGATGTCTTAAAGCTATCTGCAACATCACATAGCTGCATCCAGGCATGACGTTGTATGCTAGTACCTCTGCCGGCTGTCCATGACATACCATCAGTTGCTTTAGACAGCAGTCTCGTGGCTACAATAGAGGAAGATTGTAAGGTAGAGATTTGGTTGTTCACCGTCTTCTGGACATCCGTAGGTAAGCTACCCGAAAAAGACTTCAAAAGCTCCTAGAGCACAAGTTTCTAGAAACTTGTTAGATGTGCTAGAGAATTCAGCTCTCAGAGTGCAAAAGTTAGCAAAGCATATATGTCTGTTTTCCCAGTCAATCCAATGCCCCTGACTCCCTGTTCAGGGGATGAACAGATTAACTTTCTTCCAAAAGTTCAGTTCTCGTGGCTGCTGCTACCACTATAGCATCTACTGGGGGACCCTTGGATCAATGTTTCCTATCTACAGGGCAGCTAAAAACTTCTCCAGCTTTTCTGGGTTAGGCTGTGGCACATCAGGTTACTTCCAAGCCTTCTGAGTGGAGAGATCTATTAAGGTGTCAGGAGGTGGGTCCATCCAGGACAAAGGGCCAGAACCAAAAACTTGACGAAATACTGAATCATCAGAAGGAGGAGCTTCTGTGCCCCCCCCCCCCGTTTCATCAATTACAGAATGTCCCCATATGAGACATCTTGTGGGGGGGGGGGGGTCCTAGGAACCTTCTCTTTCATCTTAGGTGGTTTACTTGGTGATTCGAAAGAGAAGTCTATATGTTTCTGTTTGCAAGTCCTTTTCCGAGAATTGTGTCTTGGGGCTTATGAAGGAGACACCTTGCAGTCAGATGTAGAGGTCAAATGTTGAGCAGTCTTGAAGCTGATTGGGTCTGCCTGTCCCTGGCAACACAAATAAGAGGAAGGAAAAGCATGCTCCAGCGAAAGTCGGGATGGATCCAAGTTCTGTGCATGCACTAGTCTTCTTCATCCAGCCAAGGCAACCTCCACAGTTCGAAAGTCAACTCAGACAATGAAGCTGAGGAAATTACAGTTGTGTACACTTACCATAAATGTAGATGTTTGAGTGTATTCACTGTTGCAGTCATCACATTTGGGTTATCTGCTTGCAGTAGCCCTCAGTCGGCCTGAATATCAAAGTATTGGGCCCCGCGTCGGTTGCTGTCTCATCTTCTGTGACGTCAGGTAGTCAGGGGTATAAAGCATGCAGCTGACGCCATTACATCAGTTTTTCTTGCCATAGATGTCAGGAGCCCCCCTTAATGGGAAGCAATTAAAAAAAAAAAAAAATATATATATATATATATATATATATATATATATATATATATATATATATACATACACACACATACATACACGCACACACACACACACACATATATATATATATATATACATACATACACACATATACATACAAGGTGATACCTCCAACAAAAAAAGCAAACACACCAAAAAGCTTTTAAGTATAGTAAAGGAGAATAGAGGTATAGCCAAAAGAAGTCAGGGGGCTGGAGGGAGGGTAACCAGGACTGCAACAGCGAATACACTTGAACATCTACATTTATGGTAAGTGTACATAACTGTACTATGTTCTTCGTGTTTCACTGTTGCAGTCATCACATTTGGGTAGAGTCCCAAAGCTAAGGATGGGAGGAGGAATTTAGATAGCATTAGGACCAGCTATAAGGTCCTGCAAGAATGCAGTGGCAAAACCAGCTCTGTATTTAGAGAAAATTGGCAAATGGTATTGCTTGGTGA
This sequence comes from Protopterus annectens, assembly GCF_019279795.1. Classification (NCBI taxonomy): domain Eukaryota; kingdom Metazoa; phylum Chordata; order Ceratodontiformes; family Protopteridae; genus Protopterus; species Protopterus annectens. Next base: position 626,311,184 of record NC_056733.1, read on the forward strand.
AAGTATGTACAGAACTCCAGGTAGCAGCTTCTAGGATGCCTCTGGTAGGGACACCACTGAGAAAGGCTGCAGAGGTAGATACAGCCCTAGTTGAGTGGGGTCTAATCCCCTGTGGAATAGGTTTTCTATGGTGCTTATAGCAGAAATGAATGCAATGGCCTATCAATTTAGAAATGGTTTGCTTTGAAATAGCCTTCCCCTCAGCCCCTACAGCAAATGCCACCAGCAGTTGGTTCAGTTTCCTTTGAGGTTTAGTCCTGTCCAAGTAAAATCTAAGTTGTCTGTGCACATCTAAGGAGTGCAATATCTGTTCCACTTTGTTCTGTGGATTACAAAAGAAGGTTGGCAAACGAATAGACTGATTAAGAGCCACACTGGATACCACCTTGGGCATGAAAGAGGGATTAGTCCTGAGGGACACCCTGTCCACATGAAAGATGATGAAAAGTTCCACTGCCATAAGGGCCTGTAATTCAGATACCCTTCTTGCTGAAGTGATTGCTAAAAGGAAAGCTGGTTTCCAAGAAAGGGATTTTAACTCAGCAGTTGCAGCTGGCTCAAAAAGAGGAAGAGCTAGTTTTTCCAATACAAAATTAAGGTCCCAGGCTTGAGTTGGGGCTCTCCTGGGTGGTCTTAAGTTTCTGGCCACTCTGAGGAACTGCTTGAGCAGTGGGTGAGAAAAGAGGGGTGGGTTCGGTGTTGTAATGAGCTGAAATGGCTGAGGCATGAACTTTGATGGAGGAAAAGGAAAGGCCCTTGTGAAGCATCTCAGTTAAGTATTGAAGAATCTGAGGTAAATTGGGCGCTGCTGTGGCCATCCCTTGAGTTTGGTTCCTCGCACAGAATCCTTTCCATTTTTCAGCATAAGATTTTGCAGTACTAGATGATCTAGCCTCCAAAATGACATCCAACACTTGTTTACTGTGGGATGGTAACGGAGAGATTAGGTAATTAGCCAGGCTTCCAGGTTCAGGGTTTGAAGCTGGGGGTGCAGAATCTGGCTCTCCTGCTGAGACAGCAGGGTATGGTTCTGAGGTAGGTGCCATGGGGCAGCTGTGATACACTGCGTAAAAGGGGGCACCACTGTTGGCGTGGCCAGTCTGGTGCAATCAGTACCATCCTTGGTTTGTCCTCTTTGATCTTTAGTAGTACTTTGGAGAGGAGAGGCAGAGGAGGAAAGGCATAAACTGATAGATTTTTCCAGGTGAAGGACAGAGCATCCACTTTCCAAGCTTGTTTGTGGGGTGTCCTTGTGCAGAATTTGTCCAACTCGTAGTTCTGGGGGGAGGCAAACAGGTCTATATCTGGGATCCCCCATTTGTTGAGCAACATGTTGAAAATCTTTGGTTCCAGTTTCCACTCGTGTGGGTCCATGAGATTTCTGCTTAGTCTGCCAGTGTATTTAGTTTTCCTGGCAGGAATTGAGCCTGTAGATAAACCTGGTAGCTCAAGGCTGTGTTCCACAGAGCCATGGCTAGTCTGCAGAGGGGGTAAGAATGGGTACCCCCCTGCTTGTTTATGTACCACATAACAGTGGTGTTTGTCCGTCTTTACCATTAATTGTCCTGGAAGAATGTGGTCCTTGAAGGCTGTCAGAGCATTCTGTACAGCTAACATTTATTTTTGATTGATATGCAGGTGCATTTGACTTGGGTTCCATTTGCCCTGAATGCACTTATCAGCCAGGCGAGCCCTCCATGCATAGTCTGATGCGTCTGTTGTTAGGGTTTGAGCGGCAGGGGGTAGAGTGAATGGCAGTCCCTTGTTTTGGTGGCAGGCCTCTGCCCAAAGGAATTCTAACCATAGGCAAGGTATGATAGGAATCATTGCTTCTAGATCCTGTGAATATCGATGATATTGTAGTTTCCTCATATGCAGTCTTGCATATGGAATTAGTAGAATGCATGAGGCCATGAACCCAAAGGCTTGCTGTATTTGCCTTGCAGATAGCAGGGTTTTTGTAGCCACTAGTTTGAAGTAAGTTGTCAAATGAATTTGTTTCTCTTGCGTGAGGAAAGCCATCTGGGAAGTTGTGTTCAAGCTTGCTCCCAGGATTATAATTTGTTGACAGGGTACCAGATGTGATTCCTTTTCGTTTATGGTGTATCCCAGACAAGTTAGCACCTTTTGTACAAATGCCAGATGATTCAGAAGTATGTCCTGGCTTTCTGCCTGAATTAGACAATCGTCCAGGTATGGGTATATTTGAATAGTTCTTTGCCTGCAAAATGCAATGACTGGGGCTAGGCACTTTGGGAATACCCTGAGTGCAGTAGGTAAGCCAAAGGGCAGTGCAGAGAACTGATGGTGCATGCAGCCTGCTTTGAAGCGTAGGTATTTTCTGCAAGATTCCCTGATTTGGATGTGCAGGTAAGCTTCCTTTAAATCCAGTGTTGCCAACCAGGCATCTTTGCCTATCATGGGAAGCAACTGGTGAAGAGTTAGCATCTTGAATTTTGGAATCACCAAAAAGGTGTTTACGATACACAGGTCCAGGATAGGATGCCATGAGCTGTCTTTTCTAGGTACCAGGAAAAGTCTTGAGTAGAAACCTTGTCCCTTTTCCTCTTCAGGTACAGTCTGAATAGCCTTTAATCTTAAGAGAGAGACTACTTGCTTTTGAGCCTCTGCCCACTGATTTGGGGGTAGATCTGACCAACCATTTGGGGTTGGTAACGTGTGGAAGTGAAATCTGTATGCTTGGGAAACTGTTTAAAACCCATTTGTCCTGGGTAACGAGTTCCCAGTTTTTTGCTTGCAGAGCAATCTTCCCCCTAAAGAAGCAGTCAGTTGAGAAGTGCTTGGAAGTTATAAAGTTAAGTCATTGAGACAGCTTACCATAGGGGGAGTCGTACTACTTCCTGATTTGGAAGTGGGAGCCTCCCACTACTTAGTCGTGTGCTTACCCCCTAGGACTGAAGCCTGGTTGTTCTGCTGGTTCTGCGTTTGAACTGAGAAGGCCTGGAAGAGGCAGGAAAGGACCAATTTTTTGAGGGCCAATGTCTAGTAAATCTAGGCGGCTGCACTTGTAAGAAATCTTTAACAGTTTGCATTGATTTAGCTTTTTCCTCCATCTTTTTAAGAAGTCTTCTGCTTTGTCGCCAAACAGGCGGTCCTGATTTAAGGGAGCATCCAGCAATTTAGTTTTAACATGATCTGGCAAAGATTGCTTCTTAAGCCAAGCATGCCTTCTAAGTACAGACCCGGTGACAGCAGCCCAGCAAGATACCTCTAGTGAATCAAAACCATATTGCAAAGTATGTTTTCCAACCTGTTCAGCAGAATGCATTAAATCCTGTAAATCCTTAATTTCAGCGCAATCAGGAATCAACATAATTTTCTGTTTAAGCAATCCAATAATATGCTGCTGATATTTTAACATATGAAACTGGCAATTTAAAGCCCTGATGGACAAGGTTACAGAGGTGTATACCTTCTTACCCCACGTGTCCAGGGCCCTGGAATCTCTAACAGAGGGGGTAGGATTTTTGGCAGTAGTAGCCTTAATGCCCTTGGGTCCCTGTGAATTGGTCTTAGGATCCGCAGTAGGATTTTTAAAAAGGAACTTGTGAGAATCAGGAACCCTGAAATATCTATCAGGTTTTCTGGGAGCAGGAGGTAAAGAGTCAGGGGCCAAGCTAGATTCTGAAAAGGCATAGTCAACAATGTCCAGCACAGGAGGGGTAGCTAAAGGCCTGTGTTGGGGCAGGAGTAAGAAATCTCTAAACCTCTTTTTAGAATCAGAGTAATCCTGGCTTTCCCAGTGAAAATGCTCCATAAGAGTATGCAAGGTTTCACCAAAAGAAAAATCCTCTGGGAAGAAGCAGCGGGAATAGAGTCCTTTGCATCAGAATCCTCATAGGTGGATAAGGGTAAATCCTGGTCATCAGAGGAGACAGAAATTTCAGAATCCTGGTAAGAAGTATCATAAGCAAATTCAGTCCTACGTCTCTTAGAGTGGGAAGGTTGGCTTCCCCTGATTAAAGTAATAAGGTCTTCAGCCATTCTTATTTGTTTTTTAGGCATAGAGGCCTGACCATGCGGTCTGGGCATCGGTTTCCTAGGCATGGTTCAAGTTTTAAGCCTGGAAGAAGAAGAATGGTGTCTGTTTAATATGCAGGTCAGTAGGCCTGAACATACCCTCAGAAGCCAGTGCCTGCACAGCAGCTCCGGACCCATCCAAGGTAGAGTCATCCGCAGGTTCCACAGTTGAAGCATCTCACGGCATACTGGACTCCGAATGGGTCTCAGTAGAGGCCTGCGAATCTGAAGTAGCGGGTATCAGGACCTGCAAAAGCGCCTCACTGAGTACTGGCGAACTGGCGACTAGCTTAGGAGAACATCGTCGGCAGCTTTGGACCTAGGCGGCCTGTCGCTGTCTTTATCTTTGCGTTTTTTCGGAATGTCAGTACTCGGGTGGCTTACCGAAGACATATCTGGATAATTGAACCAAGCACCAAAGTATTTAGAGGTGGAAATGTACAGACGATGAAGAGTTTGTGGTTTAAATAAGGCACAAAACCGACAGCGAGAAATGTCATGGTCAGGGCCTAGGCAAGGAATACAGTACGAATTAAAATCTTTATGAGGTATTTGCTTTTCACAAGAAATACAATTACTGACTTTTACTGACATCGGTTTAGAGCAAGAAAAAGTTTCCCCAACGGGGTACTTACCTTTAGTTGAAGACTTCGGCTCTGAAACTCTAAAACGAAAATTTCAGGAGTCTGCCGACTTGCACTTGCGAACTGCTTCTGCTTCGGGCACCGCAAGGCAAGAAAGACTGATGTAATGGCATCGGCTGCATGCTTTATACCCCTAACTACCGGATGTCACAGAAGATGAGATCGCAACTGACACACGACCTAAGACTTTGATAATCAGGTCGACTGAGGGCTACTCCTCTGAGATGGGGCCGGGAGTACTCCCAGCTGAATACGTGTCTTCAAACTTCATCATACAGTCAAGATCCATTTCAGTTAGGCTTTTGGTGGATCAACTGGGCCTTTAAGATGAAGCTAATGACAGCGGTCTTGATGACAGCTTTTGAAATACTAGGGAATGAAGCTGGGGGGGGGGGGGTGATTGGCTCTGGAGAAAAGAAAAGTTTAGCAGAAGGAATTCAACTCTTGTTGTAGTTGGATCTGACTGCCGAGATAGCACAGGTGCCGCACTCGACATAGCACTGGGATCTGGAGATCATTTCTTTGCTTGTCTACCCTTTCCTCTTGCCTTTTCTCAAACTGTTTCTCTTCAGGTTTCTCTCCTGTACTCTCTCTCTCATTTTGTTTTTCATTACACTGTTCACTCTCTTTCTGTCAGCAGCAAGCGAGGTAGAGGGTGCCTTTGAAATGGTGGACATCCTGGACCCTGTCTGAGAGAGAAGAAGTCCTTTGAGAATAAGTTTTCTCTTCCTTCCTTGGGAAACCCTTGTGCCGAAGGCAGCAAAAATGCTGCAGCTATCCTGTAAGTGGGAAGAACCTATGCAGTACACATAAAGGGAACATGGGTCTTGGGCTGGTATCTTGTGTAAAAAGGATGAACACTTTTTGAATCAAGTAGACTTCTTACACATCAGAAAACACAAACTTACAGCACTAGCCACTATCTAAAATTTATGAGAGAAAAGGTTCATCTATATATCTATAAATTAATAATAAAACCTACTCTCCTATAAAATCTATAAAATCAGTAGTAAGCTATATATTAAGCTAATAACCTATAGAAAACACTAAGAACTATACTAGAGGGTTCTATCTAAAGTACACACAAAAAACTTTAAGAAAATACATTACCAACTAACCTACCTAAAATCCTAAGTTAGTTTGTGTCTTTCGGCTTTTCCCGGTTAGGGGTCGCCACAGCGGAACTCCGGTCCGCTAATGATTGGTAGTTGATTTTTACGTACCGGCTTGCCAGGCCTGACGCACAACCTTCAACGAAGGTACTCTAGTTGAGAATCGAACCAGACAGCGTCTTACTGTGATGCGACAACGCTACCGCAGCACCACCACCGCGGGATCACCTAAAATCCTAAGTACTACTAACTAATCACTATATTAAAGGGGGTGAGGAAACAAGGAAATAAGTAATAATTTTCACTTATTGTGAAAAAAGGTGGAGCTCTCAACAAACACGTCTGGTTTGTCAGGTGGTAAATGAGATCTGAGGTAATTCAGATAGAAGGGAATTGTGTGTAGGGGAGGAGGTCAGTGTTCTCAGATCCAATACGCTGGTATAACCAGTCGAGGTTGGACCCTGTCAGATCTGACATTGCATATGCTGAAGTAGTCGAAAACAGACATCAGATAAACTGGTTCTGCTGCACTTTTGCCAAACGCATAAAAAAAACAGTACCAAGACACTCTCCATTACAGAGAAAACAAAAATGTCTAAAAATGCTTCGAAAACCTAAACAGTAAACAGAAAGCATATATCATGATAATCATTCACTCCATTTAGAATTATACTGTTCTACATTCACCATGAGCAGAAATAGCACTGGTTTCTATACCTAATGATTCTAAATCAAAGGGATTGTAGGGCAAACTGGTCCCTATGTGAAAACTGCAGTGTGCTTAGAGGAATAGAGAGGACCTGTTTATTCCATGCAACTAAGCAGTAGGTCGTGTTATTGTGGCTGGGGAAATATCCCTGCCAGAGTTCTGGTCACTATCACTCGGATCATAGTCATGAACCACTGGAGCCTAAGAACGTGTACAAAATATAGATTAAGATGTAAAGGATTAAAGGAGAAAAAGGGGAGTGATGCGATACTGGGCCAAGGGTTGCCAGCTCGAACAAGTACTCATGATGGTGGCTCAACAGTGATGTGAAAGCCTAGCACAGATCTGAGTAGAGATATTATTTAGCTGATCAGCACCGGAGTTAGCTTTTGCTACAAAGATGCCAAAGAGACTCTAAAAATAAAACAAAAGATTAAGACATCTCAGTAGAGACAGTGATCTATTCCACCTAACAGCTGAAACAAACACAAGAATGTGAATGGAATAGTTCCATTAATAGGGCTGAATGGTGCAGCCAGTCCCTATGCTGAGACCACTGTTAAACTGGAGATTAACTGTCGTCAGTCAAGGCATGTGGCTATCACTAGGGTATGTGCAACTGGGAACTGTGGCGTCTGACTATAAAAGTTCCTATGTGTGGAAGTGATATAAAACTAAAGCCATGAACAAAAATTAGAAGTTATGTACCTACCATAACGTTCCATGTTAGTTGTCTTCTCTAGTCTTCTTTCTTGCTGGATGGGTTCGGAGCCGATCCTCGGCTCCGACTCGGCACTTGCTAAGCTCGAGAGTCACTTTTACCAGCTCGAGGCAGCCCCATATCCCATGATGCAAGGCGGCAATTACCCAGATCTCGTTTGGTATCTAGAGGAAAACTGCCTACCAAAAAACTTTCCACTAAGGAAAGAGGAACAACTAGCCTAAAGGCTGTAAAGGGAAACCAGGTAATCATGGCCAACTAACTGGTGTCCAAGGAAGAAGAATCTTCCAGAGAAAGAGGAAATCAAGGTCTGTCCAGGCAAGGGGGACAGGAGGGAGGAAGAAAGAAGGCGAGAAGACAACTAACATGGAACGTTATGGTAGGTACATAACTTCTAAATGTTAAGTTGTCAATCTCGCCTTCATTCTTGCTGGATGGGGCCGTGTCCCTAGCACCTCTATCCTGGGTGGCTCAATGGAACAGACTCTTGAGAACTGTGGAACCAAAGCTTGCCCTGTCCCTGGAGGCCAAATCCAATTTGTCATGAGAAACAAAGGTATGAGGAGTGGCCCAAGTGGCTGCTGCACAAATAGTATCTAAGGGTAGCCTAGTCTGAAAAGCTGTAGAAGTGGCTAGGCCTCTTGTGGAATGTGCTTTAGGTTTTGAGCTGAGTTGTTTGCCCCTAAGTTGATAAATGTCAGAAATGGTGGAAGATGGCCATCTGGATAAGGTCACTTTCGAAACAGGGAGACCTTTTTTATTTTCAGCATAAGAAAGGAAGAGTTGATCAGATTTCCTAAATTGCTTCGTTCTATCCAAGTAATATGTAAGTTGGCGGTGAACATCAAGGTAATGCAATTTTTGTTCCGCCCTGTTAGAGTAATTTGGAAAAAATACAGGAAGATCAATGGATTGGTTTAAATTTGTCTTAGAAGCAACCTTGGGCAAAAAGGACGGATTGGTTCTCAAGGATACTCTGACCTTGTGGAAGACCAAATAAGGGGGACGAACAGATAGGGCATGAAGTTCCGATACTCTTCTAGCTGAGGTAATGGCGACAAGAAAGAGTGTCTTCCAAGAAAGAAACTTCAATGAACATGAAGCAGCCGGTTCGAAAAGGGGGAAGTATCAAGGATGCCAGCACTAAATTTAGGTCCCACTGTGGTGGAGGATCCCTAACAGGGGGCTTTAGGAGGAACACTCCTTTAAGAAAGGCTTTACAAAGCTTGTGGGACATAATATTGTGGTCTGCAAACCCGACATGAAAGTTGGAAATTGCAGCCAACTGAACTTTGACTGTGGAAGAGGAAGAACCTGAGTGAAAAATTTCCGCTAGAAAATCCAAGACTGACTGAACCGGGGCAGTAAAGGGATCTATGTTCTTATCTTTCGCCCAGAGGGAGAAGCGTTTCCACTTACTAGAGTAAATCCTCCTGGTAGAGGACATAAGAGAAGCTACTATGATGTCTCTAACAGGGCTAGAGATCATAGGAAGCCTGGCTAAGGAAGGAAGTGGAGCAACCAAGCTGTGAGGTTGAGGGAAGGAACAGACCGGTGCAGATGACCCGACTGGTGGGTCAGAAGATCTGGCACTGGGTCCAGATGCCAAGGCTGCACCAAGAGATGGCGATGAAGGAACAGGAACCAAATTTGTTGAGGCCAATAAGGGGCAATGAGAATCATTTTGGCTCTCAAAACGGAAGCTTTCTGGAGTACCTGTGGAATCAATGGAAAGGGGGGAAAAGCATAAAGGAGTCCCTGGGGCCAATCTTGGGTAAGAGCATCTCTGGGGGGATGGCCCGGAAGTGGGAAGAGAGAAAAGAAGTCTGGGCATTTGCTGTTTTGAGGAGTAGCAAAAAGATCGCAGCATGGGCGGCCCCACTTCTGAAAAATCTCTTCCACTATGGATTGCTTGAGAGACCACTCGTGAGGCATGAGTATAGCTCTGCTCAATCTGTCCGCTATTATGTTGGTTTTCCCAGGGATATGCGTTGCTACCAGAAACCGATGAGAGGAGATCGCCCATTGCCAAAGTCTGAGAGCCTCTCGACACAAGGGATAGGACTTGGTTCCGCCCTGTTTGTTGATGTACCACACCACGGACATGTTGTCTGTGTGAACTGCAATAGTTCCTAAGGGAAGAAAATCGTTGAGGGCTTGCAACGTTAAAAGCACTGCTCTCATCTCTAGGACATTTATGTGCAGGTGGTATTCGAACGGTTGCCACGTGCCATGAACCATCCTGCCCTGATAATGCCCCCCACCCGATCAGGGAGGCATCCGAAGTGACCGTGGCTACCGGGGCCGGGGGAACAAATGGTCTGCCCTGATGGACTAGAGGAGAGGAAATCCACCAAGATAGATGGTTCTTGCAGGTTTGTGTCACTAGGATCTTGTGACGCATGGGAAGCTGCTGGAAGGACCATTGTGTGAACAACATCCATTGTAGAAGACGCATGTAAAAACGGGCCAGAGGCAGAAGTGTGATGGCAGCAGCCATGAGGCCCAACACTTTCAAAACCAGCCTGGCTTGTACCTTTTTGCTGGCAAGGATGATCCAAACGTGGTTTTGGATATCTAGGATTCTCCGACTTGTTAGGTTTGCTGACATCCGAGTAGTGTCTAGATTTGCGCCTATAAAGGTAATAGATTGGCAGGGCGATGAGGACTTTTCGAAGTTTACTGAAATTCCCAAATGACTGCAGAGGCGTAGGGTGTAGTCTCTGGCTTGGATGAGTTGATGCCTGGTGGTGGCTGAGAGGAGCCAGTCGTCAAGATACGGAAACACCTGGAATCCTAGACGTCTCAGGTGAGCCGTGACCACTGCCATGCATTTGGTGAACACTCTGGGGGCTGTAGTGAGACCAAAGGGCAGGGCTCTGAATTGAAAATGACTGGTCCCCAGCCGAAAGCGGAGAAACCTTCTGGAGCATCTGTGGATTTTTATGTGATAGTACGCATCCTGAAGGTCTATAGAGCACATCCAGTTGTCTTTGCCAGAAAGGGCAAAATCGATTGAAAGGTGACCATCCGAAATCTCGTCTTGACAGACTTGTTCAGTCTGCTGACGTCTAATATTGGTCTCCAGTCTCCCATCTTTTTGGGGACCAAAAAGAACCTTGAGTAGATTCCGGACTCTAAATGATCTTTTGGTACTAGCTGGATGGCTCTTTTGCTTAGAAGCTTTGACACCTCTAATCTTGCAATTTCCCTTAGACCGGGTGGTACGTCTGGAAGGGAACCTTTTTGAGGGAAGAGGCTTTCCTCGAAAGGAATCTTGTAACCCTCGGATATGATCGACTGTACCCACTTGTCTTGAGAGAGGGAAAGCCAGGCTTCTGGGTACAGCGACAATCTTCCCCCAACTGCCTCCAAGGGTGGGCAGTTGGGCAACACCTCAGGGATGCTGGAAGGGCTTGTCAGAGAGAGGCACTCTAGAGCCCTGGTTCTGCGGACCCCCCCCTGCCTCTAGGGCGGCGTCTATTATTATTACCCCCTCTGCCTCTGGGGGTAAACTGACCACGTGCGTCAGGCGTGACTCCTTGTGATTTCTGGAACCACATTTTCCCTCCCTTCTGACCTTTGGGGTAAGGCCTAGAAGGAGTGGAGAAACGGACTCCTACGGCAGAAAGAGTCTTACCATCTTGCTCACACCTGGTCAACGTGTCCTTCACCTGAGGACCAAACAAAGTTGACCCATCAAAGGGAGAGTTTGTGAAGGATGCCTTAAAGGGGTCTGCAAAATTACAGAGCCGCATCCAGGACTGACGTCTAAGAGCCACTCCTGTGCCTGCAGCTCTGCTCGCCACATCGGCTGCATAAGAAATGAGCCGCATGGAGGAGTTGGTTATGGAGTTAAGGATTCCCAGCTGAGAAGCAATCTTTTCCTGAGCCCCTGCTGCTGAAGGATCCTGTACTACTTCACCTAATTCTTTAAGGATGTCCCTTTGAAGTCTGGTGAAGTGACATAAATAATTCAGCGAACGCATAGCAAAGGTCGCTGAGGAGAACATCCGCTTACCATACCTGTCCATAGTCCTGGACTCTTTGTTAGGAGGATGGACTGGTACGGAAGGATCTGCAAGTTCCTTCTTAGTGGCGGGACCACCATGGCATCAACCGGGACACCTTTAGTAAGAAACTGCTTTTCTGCGGGGGCCGTAATAAATTTTGAAGGTCTCCTAGGGACTGGTTCCACCGAATCAGGAGATGCCCACGCCTTTCGAGCTATGACCTCCATAAGAGGGTCGAAAGGCGGAGACACCCAGGAGGTGGAGGGTCGAGATCCAAAAGCCTCCAGGTATACAGATTCATCCTTGGAGGGGTTAATGGAGGGCCAGTTTCCCCTCTGTTTCAGGAGCTCAAGGATGTCTGAAAAGGAGACATCCTCAGAGGGGGATCTTGGGGACCCCACCGACTCATCTAAATCGGTATCCGAGGTTGTAGACTCAGGGGAGTCTAAGTGCTTCCTCTTGCAAGTCCTCTTACGCGGGGGTTCACCAGAAGGATCAGGAGAAACCTCGGAAGAGGAAGTTCTTCCCAATGGGGAGACCTGGGGTGATGGATCTCTGGGTCCGGGAGCAAGAGAATGGGAAGAGGCATCTACAGGCACCGTAGAGGGAGGAGCTAAAGGAACCAACTGCTGGCCAAGCTCTGGGGCTAGCACACTCCTCATCACCTCAAAGGCTCCCCTCCCAGGGAGAACAGAGAGATCTCGCTCCGAAGAAACAGGGATCCCTGGTCCCACCGAAAGGGAAGGCTCCGAAGCAGATGTCGGGGCCGAGCTCACCAAGGCCGAAGCTCCGAGAGGGAGAACGGGGTCGGACAAGGGTCCGATGCCACTCGCCCCCTCTGAGCCAACCAGGGAAGCCCGACGCCCGGATCCCTCCAAGGAAAGTCTCAAGGAGGAGATAGGAGTAGAGGACGACGGAGCCGAAAGGAGTGGTATCGGCTCCGACGTAGCAACAGTCATGGTACCAATATTCTCCGGCTCCGAGCTCTGTAGGAGAGTCGAAGGAGGAATTTCAGGGGGATGTATGATAGCTGACGTCTGATGAGACGGGCTATGGAGCATCTGGGCTAGTGCCTATGACTTCAATAGCCTACTTACCACTCTCTCTAAATCGTGGTCTGAAAGCCTGGAAGACCTCGATGATCGGCTCCAATGGCTCCGCTCCGAGAGCAAGGGGGATGCCGGAGCAGAGTGAATAGATTCCAGAGAAGGAGATCTAGACCTCTTCTTGGATGGAGCCATCGGAGCCGAGGAACGCTCGGCTCCAGGCGGAGCCAACAACTTGTCGGCTCCGAGAGGAGACAAAGATATCTCGGCTCCAGCCGGAGCCGAGACATGCTTCGACACTGGGGTGTCAGCTCGAGCCGGAGCAGACACTGGTGCCAAATCCAAGGTACCGGTGCCGATAACGGTCGGCGCCGACACAGTGGCTTCCAACAAGGAAGGATCAGCTCCGGACGGAGCCAATGTAGACTCCGGCGGAGTCTGAACCAAGACCACAGACTTGGACACCGAAGCCTGGGTCTTGGAAGATTTAGAGGGCTTCCCGGAGCCGACTTTAGCCGGGGAGCTCTCTGGTTTAAGTAGACCCCTAAGGATCAACTTATTCCTACGTTCCTGCAGGACTCTCTGGCTGAAGGAATGACATATAGCACAGGAGTCCTGCAGGTGTAGGGGTCCCAGGCAATAAATACAAGAAGTGTGACCGTCTGTCAGAGACATTTTCTGACAGCACGAGTCACACTTCTTGAAACCTGAGACCCTAGTATCCTTGGACATATCTAGGTGCTTAAACACTCACACACCCAATCAGTCCAACCAATACACTGACAACTAAAAATATATTGACAATAACTAACAAATTAGTTATTAAGTAGAGTGACACAATATACACACACACACTCACTGAGGGAATCCTGACAGGAACTGTGAGGGTGGGAAAGGCCTAAGGCCCGAAAAACTAACTAGAAGAACTAGGACAAAAAGGGGTATGGAGCCAAGTGAAAAATACACCGAGGATAGAATGAATACTAAAGGGACCAACAATTAGGGTTTGGGCTCTTAAAAACCTGACAAATAGCTAGAAAATATCACTTACCAGGAGCTGGTAAAAAAGATGACCTCATTAGCGAAGCGGCAAACGAGATCTGGGTAATTGCCGCCTTGCATCATGGAATATGGGGCTGCCTCGAGCTGGTAAAAGTGACTCTTGAGCTTAGCAAGTGCCGAGTCGGAGCCGAGGATCGGCTCCAAACCCATCCAGCAAGAACGAAGGCGAGATTGACAACTTAACATTATTAAATTAATAGCATGCAATCCTGAAAGACATATAGCAATTGCTGTCTCAGCTGGTATGTAAACCTAAACATTTTGAATCCATGGGGTTTATAGGGAATCCTGATTCCTGAGTGGAAAACGCTGTGTGCTTACAGGACTAAAGGGGAATGACCATGCCATGTGGCTAAGAGGTAGAAAGTGTTATTGCTGGAGCAATATCCATGCTACAGTTCCAGGTCTTTTATTACTTGGGTGGGGAGATGATGATAAAATGGAGCCCATAAAAGGGAATAAATCTGCACTGAACTAGGTTAAAGTAGGGATTGCAAGCTGTTGGGACAGGGTGGCCAGCTAGAACAAGTGCTTGTGATGTTATATCAACTGTGAAAGTTGTAAGGGGCCAAAAACTGTTCTGTTTTTTTCTTTTTTTTTTTAATTTAGCTGATGTGTGCCTGAGGAAGATTTTGCTATTTGAAATTATCAAAGTTAATCAATGAAGATGCCAAGGGATATCTGTGTAGTCATACAAACCCCAAACAGGAAAGAATATTACAAAATCCATAGATAATAGTTAAAGAAATCTCAGTGGAGCTAGCAGAGTGCTCCACCTAAGAATAAAACTAAAGCATCACAACGTCAACTGAATAGTTCTAATGGGGGGGGGGGACTGTAGGGTTATACCAGTCACTACATGAAGACCATGGTTTATTTGGTGATAAACAGAGCCAACTAAGCCATGTGGTTAGCCACAAGAAGCATTGCTGCAAATGGAACTGTGAATGATTCAGAAGTGGATGTGTAGAATCAGAATCCTTTACACTGCTAGACATCAAAGATGGGAGTTAAATGTGTCCAACCGAACATGATTCAGCCTTGCATGCAATGGTACAAAACATTCCCTGAAAACTCGGTGGGTCTAGCAATTTGTGGATCCAAATAAATTACGGGCGAATTTCTTAAAAGAGCAAGCCGTAGATCTCAAAATCCCCACAATCTATGGGGTTACAAGATAACCATGTCCCTATGTGAGAAGTGTGGTGTATCTTGGGACTAGAGGGGTCCGTTATGCCAAAAGGCTGGAAGGGGGCCATGCTGCTGTGGCTAAAGACTAATAAGCCACAATGAACAGATGCCAAAATTTCTAGTGTCTTGTCATCCTGGTGCATAATATCATGAGCCAATGATAGCGATCAGGAAAATTTACTGAAGGCAATGGTTTGCTAACCACATATTTCATAATCAAAGGGGTGATGGGAGTAGCAGCTACCAGTGTGGGAACTGAGGAGGGCCTTGGGGCAATATGGGGCCTGCCACACCACTTGGCTAAAAGGAGGTAAATCTTGATGTGATCTGAGAAAATTTCAATTTTATTTACAAAAAAATAAGTTGCGATTTTGGGAAACAGTGCTATTTTCCATAGACAGAGGTTATAACTCCTAGCAAAACTAACCAAGACTGAAAGGAAGTGTGCATATGAAAACTATGCAAACAGTAAAATTTTACACTGCTACCCGTAAGTATGGGAGTCTCATGCATCACGTGTAGCATACTACAGTATACAGAAATTAAAAATAAATAAGTAAATAAATAAGCAGAGCAAGAAGCAAATTAACTAGGCAAAAATAAGGTCATCAATGCAAATGCTCAGTTCAAGAACTGCAGGTCAGTAGAAGTTCTTATGGTTTGGTTTCCCTATGTTTAGGACACTGTGGATAGAACACGCTTCACTCAGTCTTGTTTTTTGTACTCTTCCAATCTGATCTGCCATTGCAGTTTTTTTTTTCTCAAGTATATCATTTTTGTTTCCTTCAAAGTCTTCCAAGTCCTCTTTCTCTATAATGTGGAAGCAGAACTCTCTGTGGCTAGGGCTTTCCCATCAGGTGCTTAGGGGGTTCTTAAGAACCTCAGCTGTAATTTCTGTCATGTGCTGGGCTATCCATTTCAGCTTGCTCACCTACACAGAAGCTTGGGCATTTTCTACAGTTTGCTCTGTATACTACTGTTTCAGTGTTACAGTTCCTAATAGGTGCTCTGGTATAGTTTGCTTGGGTTAGGCATCTAAATGATCGGTGTTGCTCATAAGTAGGAACTAGTTATAGTTGGGTGGTCCACATTTGCAGGTCCCCTTGTTCTGCATGCCGTCAACCACCTTACTGCTTTCAATGTGCCTTCTGATGTTCCTTGCTTTTCTGAGGGTGAAAAGGGGAGGGGTGGGAGTAGCCTGCTCAGTTGTCTGTCCTCTGTGATCATTATCCAGTTATTGGTAATGGCTTTCCTAATTTCCATGTAGTCCTGGGTAAATGTCAATGACACGTTAAATTTATCTAATTCCTCCAATTTAAAAAAAAAATGTTTCTTCAGGGTGCAGTAGAATTAATCCCCCTCCCCTCCCCATGCCATCAGAAAGTGACAGGACTCTATAAAAGGGTTTCCAGTAAAGTGGGGAAAATGGAGGCTAATTTTCGATTTGCCACTTCTCTACTTCTGACAGTTGGGAAATTCTGCTCAGCAGTCCCTGCTCCCCATAATTCTGACTCAAGCATTTGTGGTGACCTTGTATTTAAAAGATGAATATCTTCATAATCCAATCCACTTGTCAGTAATACTACAACAGTGATCATAGTTAAGACAACAATCACAACTGAATTCCCTTCACAGTGGTCACAAAAGCCTTGGATACATCCTTGGAGAGCTATATCATGTTCTCCTCAATATAGGCCAAAGGATGGGAGACTTCCAAGAATGCTGCATACTGAAACAGCTCAATTTCAGCTCAGACAATGTGAAAAAAGAAACAGAGATGGGCAAAGTAACATTGACAGATTTAGAAAACTCAGTTACTGGCCAGTAACTACACTACCTGGATGCCAGCAAAGAAGAAACATGGAGAGCCTGGTAAAAAATCAACTAGAATGAAGAGAAAACACTGACTGGGAAGAATCATGCACTATTCAACCAAAGGCAGTTCAAGTTAAAGCTACAGCTCTGGTGCAAGACATGGCTTCCAGTAATCTAGAGGAAAAAATAAATCAAATGTCCTCAGAGCCAATTAAAATAAATGAAACACTGAAGGAATATATCAACTCAAATAACAAAAGGCTGCAAAATGGAAGAAGCTTTAAACAGCTATTCAGATAAATTGATAAAACTGCATAAATCAAGAGGTCAAAAGGAAGAAAAGGTTGGCTGAGTATGAGTCTGCTCAAGAAGAGCTGTTTAAAAAAAAAATGGCAGAGTTAGAGGACAAAACACGCAGGGAAAACTTGAGATTTCTGATGTACCAGAGAAACTGGAAGGAACAGACCATACTAATTTTAAGAAAGCAAAAATAAGCAAGTGGACTGGTATTCTACAGCAGGATTTGTTCATTCAAAGGGCACATTGTATGTATGCTCCAAACCTGGCCATGTGAAAGCAGTCAAGACCTGCATTAGTAAAGATGAAATCATACCAACAGAAAGAGTTAATCCTAACAAAATTGTAACGAAAGGACTAAGTAGTAAAAACTAGTGACAGCAGAGTGCTTGTAGAAAGTGATTATTCACTGTACAGCAGGCAGAAGAGAAGCAAATTTATCCCAGCAATTATGGAATATCGAATGGTAGGTGTGAGATTCATGCTGTTGTTTCATGCGGTTTTCAGAACATTTTTTTTTTCTGAAAGACTGAAGTCATTTTTGATGCAGAACAGGTTAAAGAGGAAATACAAAAGTTTGCCCAACAAAACATAAACCAACAAACAGAAGGGAACTGTGCCTTTCATTCTTCTGAAAATAAAGCTTATCAGATCATAGGAAGTTATTAGCGAATGGCCCAAGGGCCCTTACAAGACTAAGTTTCACCCTTATTTCTACGATTAGCACCTACTGCCCCTGTCCAAGAGGGACACAGGCGTAACCCTCTGGGTGAATATATGGTTACCCATCCAATCGTTTAGATTGCTTTTGAGTAGGGCCAATGAGGTGCTCTGTTTGACATGAAGTGGGAGCCTGTTCCAAACGAGTGGTAACCTTATAGGTAAGGTACTAGGCTATTGGCCCTAGGGCCTATGTAAGCCTAGCCAAATGGTACCCTGGCTTTCGCCACCCAAAAATTTTCCTGTGCCCCTGTCCAGAAGAGCCACAGAATTGATCCCCTGGGTGAATTTCACATCTACCATCCAATCATAAAGATTTTTCCTTGAAGAGTGCTAATGAGCTTTGTTTGATATAGATAGGTAGTTTGTTCCAGAGTATGGGAAGTCTCTGGGACAGGAATCTATCCCTCCAGCATGTTTTGTTTATTGTGGTGACAAGGTTTAGGTCCTAGAGCGTGTAGCTCTAAGGAATTGGATTTCTGTAACTGGAGCATGTCCAACAGCTCTGGGTTTGACATAGCTTTGTATGTTAAAAAAAATTATTGTCCTGTATCAACTGCACAACTCGAATGTAATGCACAAGGCACCAAATAACAGGACAGCACGAATCCAAACAATAGTTTCCTTTATTTCTTGACCAAACGAAGATGAACAAGGAGGTTTAGCGCTTTCATCTAGATAACTAGACTTCCTCAGAACAATCATACTAAAAATTCACCCCATTATATACCCAAACGCCCGCCCTTTTACTTCAATTATATAATTCCATATGCAAATACACTTCCAATTAAACATACATACATATAATACATTTATATCTATCACTTTGTCATTAAAAACACATACTTTAAAACTGACAATATGCAGTACAAATTGTCATATATTTGTGTATTTAAAAGTTGAGACAAAACTGTAAATGCTTTTTGCAAGCCAACTTCCTATAGAATATAGTAAATATGAATAAGATTTTCTTTCCAAAATCTCCTATATAAAACACTTTTGTAACATCTCATTATACAATATAAACATTCCCTATGCAGATATAAATACTTATAAGAATTTGTATATAATTTTTGTTTTTTATTTTTTACATAACACTTGATTATATTTCACAGAGATAGCAGCAATCAAAACACAAGTTCAGTATTACTATGTAATTTTCCAACTATTTCATATTATATATACCTGTGATCAAACAACACACTCATTAACCTTCAAATTGATGTATTATACAATATCTAAGGCCTAAATCTATATAAATATAAATAATATTATATAAATTTGATTTTCTTTTTGATTTAAATAAAAAAACAAAAACTATATATAAATTCTTATAAGTATTTATATCTGCATAGGGAATGTTTATATTGTATAATGAGATGTTACAAAAGTGTTTTATATAGGAGATTTTGGAAAGAAAATCTTATTCATATTTACTATATTCTATAGGAAGCTGGCTTGCAAAAAGCATTTACAGTTTTGTCTCAACTTTTAAATACACAAATATATGACAATTTGTACTGCATATTGTCAGTTTTAAAGTATGTGTTTTTAATGACAAAGTGATAGATATAAATGTATTATATGTATGTATGTTTAAATGGGGTGAATTTTTAGTATGATTGTGCATAGCTTTGTATGTTAGGCAGAGATCGCCTCTGAGTAGACAATATGCGACAAAGTAAAGCTGGAGTTTGAGACAGTCTGCATAGGGGATCCGAAGCTGGTAATCACCTTTGTGAAGTATTTCTGCAGCCTTTTCAGTTGTAGATCTCTTATGAGGTACATACCAAAAGGGGCGTTGTACTCTATAATGGGTCTAATGAGTGACGAGTAGAAGCGAACAATGACCACTTTTTTCCTGGATGAGAAATCTTTTGTGATGGTGTGCCACATAGGATGAGAAACCTTTTGTGATGGTGCGCCACATAGGATTTCCTGACTACTGTGGCGATGTGATCAAAGATGGTACTACTGTCCAGCTGTGTCCCAAGGTCTCATCACACTTTTAGTGTCAAGTAGACTACCACCTATGTGGTAGTTCATGGGTACAGAGTTTTTACCAAAAGGGATGGCAATGCACTTTTTGCCATTGAGCTTAAGGCCATGGCTTTGACACCAAGCATCTGTTTCAGTGAGGCCCTTTTGTAGGGTGTCCACACCTTCTGTGTTAGCCTGTACTTCAGAGAAGTAGATACCAAACAGGACAGGACCCAGGACAGAACCCTGTGGTACTCCACTTGTCACTAGTCTGAAGTTGGACTTGAGGCTGCTATTTTCACAGTGTGGGTTCTATCAGTGAGCTATCCCATCTTGTGACATAAGGATTTATACCTAGTTTAGTGAGTTTATCTTTAATTCCAGAGTGGGGGATGGGGCCGAAAGCCTTGGCAAGATCTAGATAGGCTGTGTGAACCACCTTACCCTCATCTATGGTTTTGGTGACCGCTTCAAAGAAGTCTATCAGGTTTAGGAGACATGATCTGGCCTTTTACAAACCTGAACTGGTAAGGTCCAGAGTTTGGAGATTATCAATGTCAAATAAGTTCCATGATATGTTCCATAGCCTTGCAGACCAGGCTCGTCAGGCTAATGGGGCGGTAGTTCCCAGGGTCTGTGGTGGCTCCCCCTTTGTGGAGAGGGATAACCATTGCTGTGTGCCATTCAGTGGGCACAAAGCCTGAGGTGAGGCTATGACTGAACATGGTACTTAGGTGGGGTGCCATTTTGTTCTGCAGTTCGTGTAGAACACAGCCTGGGATGTTGTCAGATCTCATGGATGCTGTGTTCTTGGCTTTGGAGAGTGTTTACCTGTGCAGCCGTGATTACAGCAACTTTGCATTTTTCCAGTATAGAGATGGGCCCTTTAGGCGATGGGTGGGGTAAATTTAGCACTAAATCCATCTGCCAGGATGTTGGCAATATCAGCTGGTTCTGTATATTTAGTGCCATTATGCTGCAACTCTGAGCAGATCTGAGTGTTGCCATTGAGATCGACATAGCTATAGAATGCTTTGTAGTTGTCTTTAGAATAAGTGGAAATTTTGTTTAAGTAACTAGCTTTGGAGAATTCTATGAGGGATCTCAGCTTTTTACTGATGCTGACCAGAGAGTTCCTCCAATCATGGGATTTTACTCTGCTGTAGAGCTTGTTCATGACAGGGGACCACCAGAATGGCTTCCTTTTTTTGGAGGATAGCATCTTGGTTCTGTTAGGGATTGCACGATCCATGCACTCGTGTTAAGTGCTTATAAAAGTGCATTTGTGTAGAATTCAGCAGTCGTACTTCTATTGTCCGTCAGCACAGGTGTCGTGAAGTTTGCCACTTCTGTCTTAAGAAGCGTGAAGTTGGTCTTTTTTTATGGTGGTTTCCCTAATGGGGGGTGGGGGTGGGATGTGGATGTCTAGGGCGATTAGCTTGTGGTCGGATCTGACCAACGAGGAATTGACGTCTGGTGTGGAACACCGGTTGCCTGTGTTGGTAATGACCAGGTCTAGGATATTGCTGCCCCTGGTGGAGGTGTGGATAAGTTGATCCAAGGCAGTGGAATTTATGAATTCCAGAAAACGTTTAGCACAAGAGTTGGTACATGAGTAGTTTTCCCAGTTAATGGTGGGGTAGTTGAAGTCGCCCATTATTAAGGTGTTAGGTTGTAACCTAATATTTTCAAGTGCATCAAGAAATGAGTGGGAATCCTGGGGCAAGGTGGGGGATTTGTAGCAAGCTACAATTTCGATTGCGGTCTTGCCCAATTAGTTTCACTTGGATAATCTGATGCATTACACTGAGCATACTAGCCTGGAGGTCTGAATATCCTTAATTAATATGGACACTCCTCCGCCTTTAGTGTTTTGGTCCAGGTTAGGTGGCCGAAATGCGTGGTATGTACTGTAGCCTGGTAATACAGGGATGCTCTCTGCAACCTTGAACCAATTCTGTCACTGCACAGATGTCGATGTTCTCCATTTTAAGGAGTGGCTCGAGTGAGTGCATTTTGAGGTTTAGACTTCTAGCATCAAGTAGCATTACCCTCAGATTTTGCTTGCCTGTACCTGTTATGGTGGTGAATTTCTCATTTGAACCTTGCCTAAAAAAGGCACTATAGGGGTGGCAAGAGCCTTAGCCAGTATCTGGAATACCAAGGGCGACAGATGCAGGCCATCTCTGGCAAAGCATTGTGGTTTGTCGATCATGTCATCCCTGGATCTCCTTAGAATGACACCACAAGCTTAGCCAATTGTTGAAGTTAACCATTTTGTCCTTGTCCTGTGGTATCATTCTGGGTGATGGCAGGATGCTACTCAGGGCTAGGGTCGTACCTGCCAGGGCAACAAGATCGGACAGCTGCTCCATGTCTCTTCATGTAGTCCAGGGAGGTACGTCTCAGGTCATTCACACCAACATGGACAATGACGCTCATATTTGTACTTGGAGTAACCTGATGTTATTTGATTTGCTGGTGTGCAGTAAATCCATCAATAATGGTTCGGAAATAATATTTCTGATGTTATTTGACTTTCTGGTGTGCAGTAAATCCATCAATAATGGTTCGGAAATAATATTCAAAAGGAAATTGCTTCAGAGACAGAAACAATGCGTTATGTGGCAGATCCTGGCACCCGACAGGCAGCTGACAGTAACTTTCTCCTTGTTTAGCCTGGTGAGTGGAACATCAATGTGCCTGACTACAGAGTCACCTATGACTAGAGTGATGGGTACGTTGTTATGCCTTATGGACTGTGGCGGAGTGGCACACTGGGAAACAAATCTGTCCCTCAAGCAGGTAATACTAATGTCACATACGAGGTTAAGGTCTTTAGAGTGAGTAATCAGTGTACCATTTGACTTACAAACATGCAGCATTTCCAATAAAGCAGGGTCAGAGATTGCCTTGTATGCAAGACAGAGATCACCTCTGAGTAGTTTGTATGAAACAGA
This sequence comes from Protopterus annectens, assembly GCF_019279795.1. Taxonomy (NCBI): domain Eukaryota; kingdom Metazoa; phylum Chordata; order Ceratodontiformes; family Protopteridae; genus Protopterus; species Protopterus annectens. Next base: position 626,333,495 of record NC_056733.1, read on the forward strand.
ATAAAGTGACAGTGATTTCAGATGATCCACATTTGACAGATGCTGAAGACCTAGAATTTTCCTTGTGAGGAACCTTTATGGCCTCTCCAGTTGCTGCAGGTGCTTGGAAAGGTACCTACCAAAAGGGGGTGTTGTACGTAATTACTGGTCTGATGAGGGAAGATTACAGGAAGGCTATAACTTCTTTTTTTCTGGAGGCAATGCCCTTACTTATGAGATGACTAGTATAGAATGCCCTTCTTACCACTGTGGAGACATGGTGATCAAAGGTAAGGTTGTTGTCAACCTGTGTGCCCAGGTCTCACACCACTTAAAATGTTGCTATTGATGTGGTACTTAGCAGGAACCTCACCCTTACTGAAAGGGATAATACATTTTTTGCATTGAGTTTAAGGCCATAACTTTGGCACCAATCATTTGTTTGTGTAGACCTGACCAGTGAAACCTTTTCCAATGTTCACAGGTAAGTACCAGGCCACCTGCCCTTGAGGTCCATTTTAAGCTTTGTCAGTTTCCCTTTTTGTGCTCTAAATTAGCTATCCCATTCAGTTATAGATTGGCCTTACCCATCCCCTGCTTGATAATTATATATTACCCCAAAGAGAATAACTGGGTTCATACCATAGATACTTTGAGGGGACCCATGCATGGGATAAGTATTTAGGAGCTGCCTCTGTCCATTAGTACTACATGGGGCAGTCCTGGGGAAATATTTCTGTTTCCCATCCATGGGTCTAGGTTGCACATGAATATGGACAGGATTGAACTTTTTTTGAGTGGACAGAGAGTCCGTTCCACAGCAGCAGTATCCTCTGCAAGTTAACCCTCTCCCTCTAAACCATTCTGTTGATGTTGCAGAAGGGGGCTTAGATCCCTAGACCAAATATTTCTGATGTCATTTGACTTGCTGGTGTGCAGTAAATCCATCAATAATGGTTCGGAAATAATATTCAAAAGGAAATTGCTTCAGAGACAGAAACAAGCACAGGGATTGACTAGAAGAATTGGGAGGCCCTTGGACTTGAAACAGAGACTGGCACTGGGAGATGGAGATGAACAGAAAGAAAACCAGAAACACTGAAATTGGTGAATAAATGTGAGATGCTAAACCATCAATCAAATTTATGAAATATGGCATTACAAGAAAAAGTGGAAAGACTGGACCATTGTTGACTCTCTTAAATTTGTAGTGGACTGAAAAGCATATTAACATTTGGAAGGATGCTAAAAGGAAAGGAAAAGGGTAGCTGTAAATAAAACATTTTTTGTTCTTAACAGCTTTGGTATAAAACATATCATGATATAAATTGCATCTTATATAGTAAAGCATTTTCAGTTACTGCTGTATGTGATAAAGATACTAAAGCAAGGAACTGCCTTTTTATTTTTTTAGTTTTAAGACAGATGGGCATTACACTGTAAAAAGAAAAGAAGGGCTGGACAAAAGCATGCTTAAATTAACATGCTTTAATCTTGGGTTGTTGAAGTGGGGAACGGGGTGTAAAAGTGCACAGATTATAATATATGTAGAGCTGATATGCTTTCTCTTCCTTTAACATAGCTGGATGTCTGGATTAAGGCTTTAACCTAAACATTTTTTTTAAGCAAACAAGTAAATAAAAAAGAACACTGAATGCAAAGGAAAGCTTTTCTTTAGTAAATAAATGTTCAATTTGAGAAGTCTGCAGTTGAAGGAAGCTGTGCATTTTATTCTTAGGTTTCTATAGAGATAAGTTGATTAGTATAGAATAAAAGCCAGGGCAGTTTTTTTAAAGGCTAAAGGTTAATGTTTCATGAAAATATACAAGGTGTTTTTCACATCTGGGAAGATCATAAATATAAGACAAGAACAGACCGCAATTAGTATAAGTAGGAGCACAGTCCAGGCTGTAATATGCATATCAGCATGAATAACCTTAATTTGAGGTTGGATCACGCCTATGTGTAGCTGCCAATCTGGGAAAACTGTTCCTATCAGGTTGGTTCATAGGTTGGTACTATGCTATCAGCCCTAGGGCCTATACAATCCTAGCCATAACAATTCCCTGGCTATTTCTTCCCACAGTATTTACTTCCCTGGACCCCTGTCTAGCAGGGCGAATGACTTGATACCCAGGGTGAATTTTCTATCTCCCATCCAATCGTCAAGGTTCCTTATGAAGAAGGCCAAAGAGGCGCTCTGCTTGACATGTATGGGTAGTCTATTCCACAGTCTGGGGAGTCTCTGGGTCAGGAACCTATCTCTCCAGCATGTTTTGTTCATTGTGATAACAAGGTTTAGATCCCTGGAGTGTGTGGCTCTGAGGGATTGGGATTTCTTTAAGTGTATCATGTCCAACAGCTCTGAGTTTGACATGGCCTTGTATGTTAAGCAGAGATCGCCTCTGAGAAGACTATATGTGACAAGAGTATAGCTGGAGTTTTTTTTAGACGGTCAGCATAGGGCATCTGCTTTAGGCCTGTGATTCTTTTAGTGAGGTATTTCTGTGGCCTTTCCAGTTGTTACAGATGTCTTGAGAGGTACATACCAAACGGGGTGTTGTATTCTATAATGCGACAAATGAGGGATGAGTACAGTGGGACAATGATCTCCTTTTTTCTGGATGGAAAGCCCTTAGTGATGAGGTGTGCCACATAGAAGGATTTCCGGACTGTTGTGGCGATGTGGTTATCGAAGGTGAGACCACTGTCCACCTGTGTCCCCAAGTCTCTTATCACACTTTTAGTGTTTAGTGTACTGCCAACTATGTGGCAATTCCTGGGTAAATGTTTTTTTCCCCAAAGGGGATAACTATACATTTCTTGGCATTGAGCTTGAGCCCATGGCTCAGGCACCAAGCATCTATTTCTGTAAGGTCCTTTTGTAGAACATCCACATCATTTGGGTATTCAATAATGGCTCCCAGTTTGCAGTCACCTGCGAACTTTGTTAGCCAGAGTCCCTTAGTGTTGTCCTGTACTTCAGAGAAGTAGATGACAAATGAGAGCAGTCCCAGGATTGAACCCATAGGTACTCCACTTGTCTGGAGCTGGATTTGGAATAGTCTACTTTTACAGTGTGGGTTCTGTCAGTAAGCCAGTTGGCAACCCATCGAGTGACGTAAGGATTAATGCCCAGCTTAGTAAGTTTATCTATGATTCCAGAGTAGGGGATGGTGTCGAAGGCCTTGGCAAGGTCCAGATAGGCTGCATGGATTGCCTTACCCTTGTCCACAGCTCTAGAGACTGATTCGAAGAAGTCTTTCAGGTTCAGGAGACCAGATCGGCCCTTCACAAACCCAAACTGGGTGGAGTCCAGTGTTTGAAGGTCGACAATGTCTTTGTTTATAAGTTCCATGATAATATGTTCCATGGCCTTGCAGATCAGGCTCATTAGACTGATAGGTTAAACTTCATTATTTGAATAAGTACACAGGTTTGTGTGTTTGCTTTAAGTTACAAGGTTTTAGAGGTGTTTTGGGAGTCAGTTTGTATTTTTTTGCTTGAGGGTTGTCAATAAAACAAAAAGAATTAGAAAATGTGACAGAGGTTCAAATGGAGATGACAAGAAACAGCTGTATAAAAGATCAACCTGTCAACCATTAGTGGGTACACGTAATAAAAAACTGGAAATAGACATCTAAAAAATGCTGTCATATATAATAAGTGGGAATAACAACTTCTTACCATAATTACTACCCTAGCTGTATTATCATGGAATGTTAATGGCCTCATAGACATAGATAAAGAGAAACAGTATTGAATTATACTAAGAAATGTAGAATGCAAATGACAATGCTGCACAAGACACCCATGGAAAGAAATGAGCATGTGAATTTGATAGAGAAAAGATTTCAGGAGGGATATTCAGCAGAGTATCAGGGACAAAGGAAAATGGGAGTCTTTAAACTAATTGCTAGAGGAGCTCCAATATTGATAGAAAAAGAAAAAAAAAACTTAGCAATGGTAGACTCATTGTAGTAAGGGGCTATTGGGAAGGAAGGAAGACTACGCTGGCATGTATTTATAAGTCAACCTAAAACTACTATTATGGATCTTAAGAAAGTTTTGGGAGAAATCAACTTTCTTAAGGGAATATTACTTGGAGGTGGGGACTGGAAACTGATTTCCTACAGTGAGGATGTGTCTGGAGGACCTAGAAGGGGAACTATAGATGAAGAAATTTATGAATATATTTGGCATGGAAAAAGTGAAGTCAGTAGCAGGAACTCAGGAGAAAATTTACATATTATTCCCCAAGGTACAATAACTGGCCTAAACAAGACAAAAATTACATTTCACAGCAACATGTGCATTTAGTTGAAAGCTTCGACACACATCCAGTAAGTATTTCAGATCATGCACCAACAACAAATAAGATAAGAATGCTGTTGAAGAAGTAAAAATGAAGCACTGGTGCTTTCCCACCTACTTGTTAAAAAAAGATTTTCAGAAATGGATAATGGAAATTATTCAAGAGTTATTACGGAAGATAAAAATTTATTCAGAAGTTTTAGCTAGTGAGAGGGATAAAATGAAAATAGTTAATAGTTTAAAAATAGGGTAGAAATAAAAAGATATGGCTAAGGAGTAACAGGAGTTATTTAGAGGGGCTGACAAAGATTAAAGTATTGCAGAATAATGGGAATCTCTCAGAACAAGAGGAGGTGAAACTAGAGTGCTAACCAGAAAATAAGGGAGTATCTGGATAATATGCAAGAGTCAGAAAGATTGTTATTAAGCAGCTGTTTTTTGATAACTCTAGAGCATAAAAACTGTTAGGACAATGGCTTTTATCATGCTGGGTGTAGAATTTTTTAATTTTTCCCATGATTTTCTTCCCTCTATTATACACCCTATTGATTTTGTGATTCGACCAGGGTGGCTTGTTTGTTTAAGTTAGTTCTGTACTTCCTCCTGTTGGGTACAGCTGTCTCTGTGCAGCTATTAACATGCTTGTATTGGGTTTCTGTGAACAGCTCTGCATAGGTAGTAGTGTTCTCAGGGCTTATGGGGGCTTGAAATTTTGCCAAATTATCACTTAATAGCAGGAAGATAGCCCTAGTATAGTTCCTGAATATTCTAGAGTTAGCTGGGGGTCCAGATTTTATTTTTATTTCAAAGAAAACCATTATGTGGTCTGACTTCACCAGGGAAGACATTACAATAGGGGGTGTGTAGCACTCTCCAATATTAGTGAGGACCAAATCCAGTATGGTTGCACCCCGGTTGGTATATTGCCAATCTTGTCCAGGGAGTTTGTGTTTACAATATCTAGGAACCTCTGTGCCTGTACGTTTGGTGTTGCATAGGATTCACAGTTAATAGTGGGGTAATTAAGTCACCCATAAATATGGTACTGGGTTGGATGAGGAGAGTTTCCAGTAGGTTTAAATAAATGGTATGGTTATCCTGGGTCATAGAGAGGGACTTATAGCTTGTAAAGAAGTGGTGTTGAATTTTGCCTAAAGAGATTTGAACATGGAGAAGCTCAAGTGCATTGTCTTGTTTAACCAGCCTTGAGATATAATTATTTTGATGTAAATGGAAATACTTCCACCTTTAGTCCCGGTCTGTGCTGTAGCTGGGCTAAATGCGTAGAAGGCATTATGTGTACTCTCCGTGGCTTTAAACCATGTCTCAGTGACTGCACAGACATCAGCATTCTCTTGAGTGAAGAGAGTTTCTAAGGAGTGGAGATTTTTGTTTAGACTCCTAGCATTGAGCAGTAATACCTTTAGATTTTCTTGGTTTTGATTTGCTATGTTGGAAGCACTTTCAGTTTGGCATTGCCTAAAAAGGCACTATGGAGGAAGACAATGTTTTAGCTAATATTCAAAAGCCTAGAGGGGAGAGGTGCAGACCTTTCCTGACAAAGTCTGTTGACCATCTCCTTCCATGCTGACAAACATTGCACCCTCTTAAAATGATACCAGAAACTAAACCAATTATTAAAGTCAGTCACCTTTTGTTTGTATTATGGCATCATCCTTGGAGAAGATAAAATGCTGCTCAATGCTAGGCTCATACCAGCCTGGGACACATATTCCAAGAGCTCCATGATGTCTTTCTTCATATAGTCTAGGTATGCATGTCTCAGGTCATTTACACTCACATAGACTATGACAGAGTCATAACGGTGAGTCATACTGGTACTTGTGGTCCAATGACCTCAGTGTGTGCGTAATGTGGTGGATCCTAGCCCTTGATAAGCAACTAAGACTTTCTTCTTACTCAGCCTGGTGAGAGGGACATCAGTGTGCCTCACAATGGAGTATCCAATGACCAGAATGTCAGATTGTGTGGTGGCTTGGCTTTTGGGCTTAGAAGTAGAAGCTGGGATTTTATGAGTAGGGCAACTGCAGCATTTGCATTCCCTGAAATAATAAGGTTAACCTCCTTATCCTATCCATTAACTTAATTCCTATATACCTTCCTTTTTCACTTCCTATAAGTAACTAATATTTATATAGAATTAATATTCTATGGCTGTATGAATATGTAGATGACTGTAAAAATCTGTTATCTGCATTATTCATGTTTGCTTTTAAATAATTATAACTTCTATAATGTTGCTAATACCAGCACAAATAGTAACTGCCTCAGTAATTGTTTTGTACTTCTTATTGTATAATGTTACTGGAGCTTTTCTCCCCGGGGCTATTTTGTAGCTCAGTCAGACTATTCCCGGTCAACAAATGTAAAATAAAATAAATCAGGAGGATATATGCGTGACCAGAGGCAAAATAAAGTGGGAGGGTTCCTTTATAACAAGTTGCACCTTAACAGAGGAACCAGGCAGGGTTGCCCTCTTTCCCTTTGTTACTTGCTTTATATTTGAAGCCATTGGCAGGGAAAATAAGGGACTCAGAAATTCAAGGATATAGCTGATATGGTAATAAAGAAAAGTTGATTTTATTTGCAGGTAATATTTTGTACCTGATAAATACAGAGAAGGACATTTCATTGTTGAGGAACACCTTGAGACAGTTTCAAGTTTTTCTGGGATATGAAGCTAATGAAGATAAAACAAAGGCTATAGCTGCAAACTATGTTCCCCCACATGAACTGGTGTACAGCAATACCCATATTTATGGGGACACAATAAAATGAAGTATTTAGGAGTATGCATTAAAAATGATTCTGTTATGGCAGCTAAGATGTGTGCAACAAGACTAAACAAAAGACAACAAAAATTGAGAAACTGGAAGCTCATGTTTATCAATATGGATATCAAAATACAAGTTTTGGATTACCTAATTTGAAAGGATATTCTAGAGCTAGACTGTGAAGACTGGTAGAGAAGGGGTGAAGGCTGTCAGCCTAGTCAAACAGAATTTGATACATAATTCTATCATTTGTAAATATAAAAGTAAAATACAGGCTTGTTTCTTAAATGAAAGAAAACACTGTAAAATGTGAACTTAAAGATCGTAGCAACATTGCCATGTGCTGTAAGGAAAACTAAGCCAAGCATTTCACATCTGTTCTTTTGAAGTTAAAATGATGTCTTGTATACCCTTTGATCTAGACAGTGGTGCCGAAGAGGCTAGCTGAACACATTCTATTGTTTTAACTTAAGGAATTATTGCTAGAGTGTACATATGAAATGTCTTTTATTGTTGTAGTTTCCTGAGCAGGTGTTAGATTGTTAAATAATGTAGCCTGTTAGCCTGGGAACTCGCGACCAAGTGTCAAAATGATGTAATGTGTATACTGGGAAAACCTAAGTGTCAAAATGATGAAGTCTGGAAGGGCCCAGCAGAGATGTTTGTGAGTGATATTAAAAACTATTGCTGAGAGAGAGACTATAAGCATTCTGTCTTGATATCCAACCTCAGCACTGCCTTGCACTATGAAAGTAAGTTACTTTAGAAGTATGTTTTCTTGTAGAAATAGCTAGGATTATAAAGATTAGGCAAGCGTTTTTCTGCTATATCAGAACTTTCCTACTGTATTGTTTTAAGTTTGTGTGATCTCTGAACTCTTGGATACCACTATGGTGAAGTAGTAGTGTCTTGTGTTTTAATTATTTATTATTAAATATTTTAAAAACCTTTAACCTGTGGCTGATTTGTGTAGAGACAAGCTAAGCTCTAGAGTACATTGCATATTTATAGAGTTTATTGTACAAAGCCACTCTAATAAGCATTAGATTGATTAGTCACACTTACCAATTGGATAATAATATTGCACAGTAATTGGACACTCTTAAGGGCCTTTGGGTAGCTGATAATTATTAGCTGGTGGTGGCAGTAATTACTACCGTATATTCTGGGTAAAGGGGCACAGCTGGAGAATCTGTGTCAGCCTCTCCCAGGAATGTCTGTAAAGTTGTATGAATATTTATCTCAAAGTGTGTGCGGTGTGTCAGCTACCTGGGCAGGGACATGAAGTACTGGAGGTTAGCTTGCCAGCTAGGCTGAGATCCGGACCCTATAGCTGTGCCAGTGGGGAGCCTTATTGGGGACCTGGGGAGCAAGGGAGCAACCAGCCCCAGACTGTCTTTGATCTCTGTGTGCACTTAAGGGAAATTGTACTTTACTGTGTGTATTTGTTATCCTCTCTCCTATATGAGACGTCCTCCCCGGTGTTAGTGGTGAGGATTGTGGCTCCAAGATTGCTGGGCCAGGGCACGACCGTCACATAGATAATTAAGACTCATCTACATAACACAAGCAGAAGCTATAATTCAAAGTGGAAAAGGATGACAATAAAGCAGGGGGGGGGTTAAAGAAATAAGGAGAGACTGGGATTTTGGATGCAAATCCTTAAGTAGAATAATAACAGCCACACAGAATATTACATTCAAAAAGCAGCAGAAAGAATTCTAAGAACTAAGCAAACACAAGAATGGAGAAAGGATCTTTTGCCGATAGGGATAATTGTAATTAGGGATAAAGAAAATAGGAAAGTGAGTCTGAAATTTACTGGATAAAACTGGCAAAGGAACCAAGGCACTGGGAGCAAATAACTAGAGATGGAATGGTAACAGAATGGGAAGACGCCAAGAAGACATTTAGACTGCAAGTTAGAGACTGCCTTCCCCTGTCAGGGATTGATATGCAAGTATAGGCAAAGAGAAAGGAATATGGAAATCCTAATTGAAAGGCCTGCTCTGGAAAGGGTTTTAAATGAATCGAGAACAGAAGTTGCTGTCAAAAAGGGGCAATTAGTAAGACATCTGAAATACTGCATTCTAATTATAGGAATTGATTAGAGGAAGGTAGAAATGACTGGGAAAAGAGTTTGGATAAACAATTCACAAGAAAACAATGGGAGGCCATATGTGCGGCTCCCAAACATGCAAGAAAGTCTAGAAAAATTAGGATTTTTTTCTCAAAGTGCTTGCATAGGTATTTTTCCACCTCAAACCGACTCCAAAGAATTTTTCCTCAGGTACATGGCAAATGTTGGAGGTTTGATGGGTAAGAAACAGGCAAATGTGAGCATACATTTTAGCAGCATAGTGAGTTGGCAGACTTTAAAGTTACCCTACAGATTACTCTGTCAGAAACATTGGGTGAGCAAATGGTATTTATTTATTTGTTTGTTTGACATTTGTTAACCAGGTTAGTCCGAATGTGCAGATGTCCTTTTTCAGCAGAGATCAGAGGAGAAAAGCTCCAAAAGTTATAATGCATAACAAAATGTTACAATACATTAATTATAACAGTATTCACATGCAGTTTCATCCTATACACAAGTCACAGTAACAATAATAACATACAGTATAACAGTAATCATATAGTTTTCATCATATACATGTCACAGTAACAATAACATACAGTAATCATACAGTTTCCTCTAATACACAAGTCACAGTAAAGTCACAGTAAGAGTAATAACATACAGTAGAACAGTAATCACATGCAGTTTTATCCTATACATAAGTCACAGTAACAATAATAATATACAGTGTAACAGTAATCATGCAGTTTCATCTTATACACAAGTCACAGTAACATTAATAACATACAGTATACCAGTAATCACATACAGTTTCATCTTATACATAGTCACAGGACCATTTCTTACAGATGTAAAGCATGAGGAAGGTTCAGGAATAAAATGCAACACTTCAGGACAAGAGGGTTTATTAGTACAGCCTATTTTAACGAATAAGTGCAAGATAAAATAAGACAGCAACAGATTAATTGGAAGGAAGGGTTAATTGCAGCAGATGGGAGAATTAGTTTTTTTTTTTTTTTTTTTTAGCTTGGATACAGAATCTGAACTGAATAGACATAAAGACTTGTTGAGTTTAATTCTGGTGGCTGCCAAACAAAGCAATTAACAGAAGATAGAAATCAAAATTTAAACCAACTGTATTTGAAGTATTGAATAGTGTTAACAGAGAAAAAAATGGAAGTGGGATCTTTAGAAAAAGGTAGGAGCAAATTACACAGAAAAAAATGGAAACGGTGAGAACAACAAACTCAGAATAATATTTTAGAAGAAGAAAAGTGAGGTTTAAGGGAAGGCAGGAATTGATCAATTTATGTAATGCTGAACTGCTAAATATACAAAAGAATACATGTGATGTATAATTTTAGCAACTGGGAACATGTTATGTTTTTTCTTTCATATAAATGTATGTTTGGCTATATTGTAAATAATAATTCAATAAAGGTGCTAATATATATATATATATATATATATATATATATATATATATATATATATATATATATATAGTTAAAGGATTTGTCTATCAAGTCATTTACACCAATTAAGCAACTATAATGTTTTGTGTACTTGGGGTAAAGAGACACGAGTGTCCTAGTGACCTTCCATACACTGACAGGCAGAGCACTGTCAAACTTTCCTTGCTCAGCCTACTGAATGGTGCATCTGTGTCTCTCACTATGGACTGACCTATGACTAGGACACTGTCATGTGGCTTTGCTGGTCACCAGGATGACTTCTTTACAATGCATCTAGTGGAAAGTGCTGTAGTATGCATTTGGTGTGAAGTAACTGTGCTGCTGAGGGAAACGTGTGTCTGGTCAACAATTGGAGGCCTTTGAGGCTCAGGTAGAGATTTCGTAAAAATCTTCTAAACAGAAAGACTTATGTTCTGTTAAGTGACATGGACATATGGGGTGAATTTGGATACTAACAACCTTTGGGGTACAAGCATTCATAGTTTACACGAGAACTTAGTCTTCAGATGTAATAGGTATCTGTACCTTCTGCATATATAGAATCAGTTTGAGATGTGTAAATGGTTGTCAGTAAGAGTGAGAAATTACCACATTGTCTTTCAAGAGTGCCTATTGCTAAGTAGGGTGGCAATGGATAGCAAGAGGATGAACTGGGGTCACAGAGCATAAAGGAAGTGAGATTTTAGAGAGCCAAGTATTGTTTTTGCTGATTTGGAGTCAGCTAATAGTGCAGCTTTGGTGGCAAGGGTTAGCAATTTAAACAAGTTTGGGAGAATGGTATGACAGCACACAGAGTTTGGTGGTGTGGGGGGATTTGCTTTGATAACACACACACAGTCAGCTATCTCGTTTCAAAGACTGCAGTGACAGGAAACTGGGACTTGAGGTGTTTAATGAAGTACAACATAATAAAACCTTTCCCAAGTGCCAACAATAAATTAATGTAAAAGAAATAAATTAGAACCCATCTCTACTGGTAGCACTGGAGAAACAAGTACAGCTAGGCTACAGTCTGAGTGTAACTCAATGAGCTTGCACCTGTGGAGTGCAATGTGCCCCCCACTGCTGTGTGATGCACATTTTTGTGAATCCTATCCAGGTGCAGCACTGAGCAAACAGGTCACAGAAACTTAAACATCAAGCAACAGATTAAAATCAGGAAACAAGTAACAGCTTGCACTACTCCTAGGTAATACTCAGCAGTGTGCAGGACTGTTCGTAAATGGCACAACCTTCACTCACCAGGGTGATGTAGCAAATCTGATAAATTTAGCTCTGACTTCACCTCGCACTACCCCTTATGACATCCCTTCAAGAATACCCCCCCAACTAACAGGGAGCAGGTCCTGGAGTCGCTCACTACGGTCAAAACCCTGCTTCATTGGGCAGTATTCAGTATCCATGGTTACCTCCTAAATAGCTTAAAACTTTACGTACCAGGACCACTTGAGGCATTCTTCAACTGCATCCTGAAAACAGGTCATGTGCCAGGTGAATGGAGGTCCGCAAAGGTCATTCATCTTTATAAGGGTGGACCATCAAATGACAACAGAAACTACATACAGATCATTCTGACAAGTCTAATTTTTTATTTATTTATTTATTTTTTATTTTACATTTGTTTTGTTGACCGATAGGCTGAACTGGCTCCACACATAGCAGAGGCCGAGAGAGAAAAGAAATAGTATAGAACAAACAAGTGTATGACATTAATTAAATAAAAAAAAAAAAAAAAAAAAAATTCAGGAATAGGAGAAGAATATACATATACAATTTAGCTATTTAAAAAGAACATATAGAAATAAATAATTGGGTAAGACAAGGGAGAGATATAAGATATAAGAGATAGTCCAAGTAGTTGAAAAGACAGTTCAAGCTGGATTCCAGTATGCAGGTAGATTATGCAGACATTAAGATTTAGAAAGTAAAAGTAGAAGTTATTTTTTAGGATTTAGGATAAGACATATTTGTAGCCAATCCTCAACTCAACTGTGTAACTTTTTTTTGGGGTAAGAGATGAAGGTCTGCTGGATTTGGGGTGCAGATTAATGTGGAGTCATCAGCATATTGTATGTTAAGGGCCTGAGGAATAACACAGTGTACAGGTCATTGAAAAAGACAGAGAATAGAAGTGGTCGTAGTAGTACTGCGGCCTGAAACCGTGTTGGCAGCTAGCTAGCAAGTTGTTGTCTATAAGGTGTTTTTTAACAGTTGCATACGAATGTTTTTCATGATTTTGGCCAAAGAGGAGAGTATGCAATAGGTCTGTAATTGGATAGATCCAGCTAAATCTTTCTGTCTTAATGTGCTATATCCTGAGGAGTAAATTTTGTGTCTTGTATAGATGGTTTGAGCCAAGTTTCAGTAAGACACAGGATGTCAAATGAATCTAATATGCAAAGCCATGGAATGAGTTACCATGGGAATGATCAACAAGAACACTGGCAACTTACAGTCACTAAAACTATGCCAGCTTGGCTTTAAGGGAAGGCCTTGCCTACTTAACATGGTACACTTCTTTTCAGAGGGTCACTATGGCTATGGATGAGGGAAAATGCTGCACACCTCCTACCTTGACCTGGCCAAAGCACTCAATACAATATCCCATTCGGGTATTGTTGACAAACTCTCAGAATTAGGCATAAATCTCTACATAACTCACTGGATTAGTAGCTGCCTCACAGATAGAACCAAAGTCAAGATCGGTGAAACCCACCTCCACCAATAGACCAGTCACCAGCAGAGTATCCCAGGGCTCCGTGTTAGGCCCATTCCTTTTTGGCATCTGCTTTTCGGAAGGTAAGGCTAATGTCAAAGGCCTTTGGCTCACCAGGTTTGCAAATGACTAAGTTGAAAGATATTATAGATTCTCCCATGACAACAACCTCCTGCAAGAGGGTCTAACACAAACAAATGACTGGTGCAAAAGCCAAGGAATAAAATTCAATGCAAAGAAATACATTATAGTGCCCTGTCAGAAATTATCCACCCAGGCTAATTACTTCATCAATAAAACATCCCTAAGAATTGATCTGATAGTTTAGGATCTAGGAACATATGTAGACAGTAATCTGGTGCTTGATCAACATGTAGCAGAGATGGGTCTGTAGTTCCCAGAATCATTTGATGGTTCACCCTGTCACCCAACTCATAAGCAAGACTTTGGCATCCAGGTCCAAGGAAGTAATAACACCACTCTTCTTAAACCTAGCATGGAGAACAGTGCCCTCTTTGGCATGTACCTAACCAAGCACTTGCAACAGTCAGAATGCCCTCAAATGTTCTTCACCAGGAGAATTCAGGATATGAATACCCTGTCCTACGCAGATCACCTTAAGGTCTTCTCTCTATAGGTTAGTGAGAAGTGATCTATGCCTAGTACATAAAGCATTATCAGATTCAGCTCTGATGGATCTCTTGCACATCCGCAAGACAAACAGTACCAAAAACACTAGATCCAAGGACCTGAACTTTGTCTGTGACATAAATAGAACCTGCTGGAGGATAGATGTATGTCTCAAAGGATCCTGAGCCGTGGAATAAGCTCCCCACCTACATGCAGCAGAATTCACCCCTCACCCTTCTCAAAAGAAATCTTGATCATTGTATAGGAAAATAGCAAATTCACCTCCTGGTTTGGCCCTCATGTCTGATGGTGAGATGTAGACAGTAAGTAAATGAATCCCCAACTAACATTCCCCACCTCATATAAACCTTAGCTACCTCTTTACTAACATATTCCTCCATAAAGGTGTCCAAGGATCTCTGGGACAAAAATAGGTTGGGATTGCACAGTTAGACTTGTAAAGACCCTGGAGGTCATTAGCCTAGGGATCAGGATTTCACCTAGGACACAATCATAGTTCCATCCCCCAAAGCAACTTAATATACAAGCAGTTTACTTCTAGCAGCAGTGACAAAGAAAATCAGTATAAATGCTGAAGGTTAAGGTACCAGCCAATTTAGCAAATTAAATTTAACAAAATTAGTTATACAACTAGTGCATTAATTTAAAATAAGTGAAAAAAACAATATAATATTCTCTTTGCAGGGCAACATTGACAGTCACCAACAGAGCAAACAGTGAAAAGGGGGATGAAAGAGAGTTCAGCAGCAAAATTCAGCAATTTCGATTTACCAGTTTGTAGAACTGGGTACTTTAACGCAATATTAATCAATATGTCACTTCCCTGTTGGTCAAGAGACAGGCGGAATGGTCACATCCAGATACAGCAGGATATCTGTTGCAAACTTCTGTGAACCACCGCCAAGTGGCACCAGGCCCCATTAATAAACAACAGCAGACCCATCTATGTTTGCATTCAGCTTGACTTAGTAACAGGCACAACACCAAGACACACTGTCATATTCAAATAGTCTCAGCTACAGATACCTCACCCACTCTTACAGGCCTAAGCAAAAGACAACACCAGACTCATGTTCATATATTCAAAAGGTCTTGGCAATAGACTTAGCACCAGTCTCATTCACATTCAGTTAGCGTCAACCATCACAACACCAGCACTATCATCTCCCATACATCCAAATTGGCCCTGCAATAAGTACACCACCAGCCCATGCTCTCACATGCAACTGTCTCACAGTCCTAACAAAAGACTCATCTGACGTATTCTTTACATACTGAATGTTTGTTTGTCTTTTCGGCTTTTTCCCGGTTAGGGGTCGCCGCAGCGGAACTCCGGTCCGCTAATGATTGGCAGTTTTTATGGTGCCGAGTTGCCAGCCAGACACCCATCCTTTAGTGAAGGCACGCCCATTCACGCATGTCTTTTGGAGGCCACTGAATAGTATTGGTTATTACTACACCAGACAGTATCTCAAAAAAATAATAATAATAAATAAATAAGAAATGGTTCCAACGAAAGGCACTTCAGTCATACAGATGCCAATAAAGATGGCTGCCTTTAAGCTGACCTGTACTCCACCTAGAAGAATATCTATTTGATAAGCACTGAGGAAGAGAGAAAGCACAGACAGAAAGTGGGAATTTTAAAAACAAGCTTGAAAGAAATGGAACAGCTGAAATTAAGCAGCAATGGATATTCTTCTTTCGGCTGCTCCCATTAGGGTTCGCCACAGCGGATCAACTGTTTCCATTTCTTCCTGCCACTGCATCTTACTCTGTCACACCAACCACCTGCATGTTCTCTCTCTTACCACATCCATAAACCTTATCTTAGGCCTTCCTCTTTTCCGGTTACCTGGAAGCTTCATCCTTAGCATCTTTTTCCCCAATATACTCTGCATCCCTCCGCAGCACATGTCCAAACCAACGTAATCTTGCCTCTCTGGCTTTGTCACCAAACCTTCCAACCTGGGCTGACCCTCTAATATACTTATTCCCAATCCTGTCCATCCTTGTCACACCCAGGCAAATCTTAACATCTTCAACTCTGCCTTGTCCAGCTCGGACTCTTGCCTTTTTGTCAATGCCACTGTCTCCAACCTATAACATAGCTGGTCTCACTACCCTCTTGTAGACCTTCCCTTTCACTCTTACTGGTACTCGTCTGTCACAAATCACTCCTGACACTCTTCTCCACCCACTCCATTCTGCCTGTACTCTCTTCATCTCTCTTCCACACTCCCCATTACTCTGAACTGTTGATCCCAAGTATTTAAACTCATCCACCTTTGCCACCTCTACTCCCTGCATCCTCACCATTCCTCTATCCTCCCTCTCATTCACACACATATATTCTGTCTTAGTCATGCTGACCTTCATTCCTCTTCTCTCTAGAGCCTATCTCCATCTCTCCAGGGTCTCCTCCACTTGTTCCCTACTCTCACTACAGATCACAATGTCATCTGCAAACATCATAGTCCACGGGGACTCCTGTCTGATCTCGTCTGTCAACCTGTCCATCACCATTGCAAATAAGAAAGGGCTCAGAGCTGATCCTTGATGTAATCCCATCTCCACCTTAAACGCATCCGTCACTCCCACCGCAGACCTCACCACTGTCACACTACCCTTGTACATATCCTGCACCACTCTTACATACTTCTCTGACACTCCCTACTTCCTCATACAATACCACAACTCCTCTCTAGGCACCCTGTCATATGCTTTCTCTAAGTCCACAAAGACACAATGAAACTCCTTCTGACCTTCTCTGTATTTCTCTAACAACACTCTCAGAGCAAACATTGCATCTGTAGTGCTCTTTCCTGGCATGAGACCATACTGCTGATCTCTAATCATCACGTCCCTTCTTAACCTAGCTTCCACTACTCTTTCCCATAACTTCATTAAAGTACTGCAAATGCTAAAAGACTTGAAGGAAATGAGTGACCTGAAACTGTGACTTTGAATAAGGACGACATGTAGAAACACAAAAAAGAAAGGAGGGAGGAAAAAGATGGTTACTTTATTATATCATCATGCAGAACTATAAACTCACAAATACAACAAAGTACTAGAGAGGAAAATAAATGAGATACAGAAGTGAAGACAAAACCTGGGAAGTATCACACCACCAAAAAAGTGTGAAATAGCTAAATGTAAAGCAAAACTTCAAAAAGAATCACAGAACTTCTGAAATAAGTAACTATTACAAAGGCACACAATGCATTCAGTAGGGGGAAACGGACTGGGAATGAAGGTACATTTTATATTGTTTCTTAATTTCTAAGACAAAACAATCACTTTTAACGATGTTAAGACACTGGGAAGATTAGGAAAGACTAGCAATGACACAACAGGAAAGGTTGATGTCCTTACATTCACTGCTGCAGTATTAACAACATATTGGATTCCCTGCCATGGAAGCTCAACATTTGGCCAGTCTACCAAAGCTTGCTGTTGCTTTAAGATACACCGAACATCAACCAAAAACTCCTTGCGTAGTGTGGGGCATAAAGGTGACATTCAGGCATACCATACTCAGAATGTCTTTCCTGCTAGTCAAAATGCTTCTTCTAACCTTTGATCTGTCTGCCAACGTCCGTTTTCTACCAGCTTTGAATGCATTTTTGCTCTCCGGTGAATGCCTATGCCTGTTTGCTGATGTTCGAGCTGTTGTAGATAAGTACCCTGCTTAGTTTTGTTTTTTCTTGGCTTTTTTATGTTGTTAGGGGTTAATGTCATCCAGGAAGGGTAAATGCCAGCCCGCGAGATAAATTCCATATAAGGATTGCCACGATAAGTGTCTGTTTTGCCTAGGAGTTCCTCACGCCCATATGTCTTGTTTGATTTGTCAGGCATTCAACCTGAAAACCCTCTGTAGTAGGCTTTCTTCCCTTTCCTTGTATCTTGAGAACCAGCGCCTTAAGCTTCTCAGTAAAGATGCAATGGAAGGAACTTCCTGCCCCAAGGGTCAGCCATTAGGGAAGAAGAAGGTGAAAAAGGTAAGACTGGAATCATCCACTGACCAGCCTCTGCTGGGCATTTCTCCTGAGGTTGTTACAAACCTAGAATCTCGCCCGGCTATGTTGTCAGATTTCTCTGCCGTTAACTATTGGAGGCCAGTGAGGATCCCGCTGGCAGCACATCTGACAAGCTTTGCTGGCATCCATTTCCGACATTCAGGGAGAACCACTGTTGATTTATTTTCCAAGGGGCCTGGGGGGGGGTTCCACAGATTCTAGTTAGGGAAGAAATTCCTACTATGGTTATTGAATGTCACCCTGGGTCAGAGCCTTCTCAATTTCATAGGCTGGACGTTCCCTTAAAAAGAAACAAAAAACTAAACCTGTTTCTTCTGCTCCTAGGGATCCACAAAGGGAGTGGAAGGCTTATGTCATTAAAGCCTCCTCAGGGGGTTTCTGTTCCTGGTCCTCTACTCCCCTTAAAAGGCTTGAAGAACAGGATTCTTCTGAGGAGGAGTCAGATTCTGATGAAGAATCCCCGATTTATTCTACTCAAATTCCTTCTCCTTTGGACTATGGGTCAAGGTGGCAGAATCTAATAGTCCTGATACTCCTTTTGAGGAAATTTCCTTTGGGGACACAATCTCTAGGATAATGGAATTTTTTAAGTGAGATCGTACTCATGTCTCTGATATCCATAAGAAGTACTATGAGTTACTGCAGATGTAATCTCCTAAACTTGCAGCTATTCCTCCTGTTTTGACTGCTTTGCCAAATGTTTTTTCTGCTATTTCCAATGCCTCTAAAGTGCCTGATTCTCTGCCCCCTGCTCCAAGAAGCTGGATAGATTTTATAGGGTGCCTGAGGATTGTAACTTTTTGTACAAATGTCCTGCTGCTGACCCCTCTGTGGTGTCTGTAGCCTCTGATAAGCCATCTCATTTGCTTCCTTTACCCAAGTTACTGCTTCACACAAGGACAGCAGAATTGAAAAGGTTGGGTAAGGCGGATTTCACTTATGCTACCCTACCTTTTAGGGCGATTAATTATCAGACTCATATGTCTAAGTATGTGTTGGCTCTTTTTTCTCAGGACTGTCAGCTTCTTTTGATCTTCCAGACTCTGAGGGTAAAACTTCTGCTCTTTCATTGCTAGGGACTTCCTCTCACGTGATTAGTCATTCTACAAATGAAATTATGATGCAGCAGACACTTCTTGTAGGGCTGCTGCTTTTGGTTCAGTAATGAGGAGGTTTTCCTTGCTTAGGCTTCATCCTTTACCTGATGATATTAAGGCTAAGTTGATGGATACTCCTTTGGATGATAAACTTTTGTTTGGGGAAGCAGCTGCTGGTTAAGTCCTTTCAGGATAAGTGGAAGGCCTTAAATGAGCTTAAACATGTATTTGTTTCTCCTGTGCTTAAATTTCAGAGAAACTACCCTAATAAGCCAGTCTTTGTTTGTAGTCAATCTCGTCCTTCTGCTAAAGGTAAAAAGAGTGACAAACGGCATCCCTCCTGCTAAGGCCACTCAGACTGTAGGGATTCAGATGCCTTCCTTTCCTGATAAACTAGGTACTGTATGACTATCTGTCTCTTCCTCTCTCTCTTCCTGTTTGGCTTCAGATCACTCAGGATTCTTGGGTTCTATCATTCATCATGGGTATTTCATGGTGTGGAAATCCTATCCTCCGTTTATGGGCACTCCTCAGCCTCCTCGGGAACAAATTTCCTTCTTTCCAAAGGGTTCTTCGAGATCTCTTGTCTCAGGGTACTATTCAAGAGGTGCCATGTCCCAAAGGGGGAAGGGGTTTTACTCAAGAATGTTTTTAGTGCCCAGAAAAGAGGCCATTTGGAGACCAATTCTAAACATCTCTCATCTAAACACTTTTCTGAAAGTGCCTTCCTTTTGGATGTTGTCCCTTCGGACTCTTGTTTCCTCTCTTGCTCCCTCAGGTCTATATGGTATCTCTGGATCTCAAGGATCCTTATCTCCATATTCCAATCCATCCTTTTTTCAGGAAGTTATTGAGTTTCTCAGTTGCTTCTTGGCATTTTCATCTCTCTGCTTTGCCCGTTGGCCTCTCTACTGCCCCAAGGGTGTTCAACAAATGCCTCTGCTCCTGTGATTACTTTTTGCAGACTTCAAGGGATCCAAATAATTCCTTACTTGGATGATTTGCTGATTCAGGCATCTTCTCCAAAGATCTTTTTGCCAAATCTTCATTTTGTCATTTCCCTTTTTCAGAGCCTGGGGTTCAAAAAGTCTTTGCCGACTCCTTCTCAGGATCATGTCTTTCTGGGTTACAGGATTCAGACAGTGCCAATGCTGGCTTCACTGCCTCTTTGAGAGGCCTTAACTCTCATTTCTTACTTTCAAAATCTTCTTCCTCTGGCCTCCATTACAGCCATGGAGTTTGAGAGTTCTGGGTTTCATGGCATCCACCATTCTGATGCTCCCTCTGGCCAAACTCCACATGGGAAAGTTTCAGTGGTTTCTCAAGTCAGTGTGGCTTCAATATGCACATCCTCTAGAGTCCATAGTTCCTCTTCTTCCTTATCTCAAACAGGAACTTCACTGGTGGATTCAGCAGTTGCCTCTGAATCCAGGGCTCCCTTTTCATCCCCCTCTTCCCTCTCAGGAGATGTTCACAGATGCTTCAGAAGTGGGATTGGGAGCAACATTTGGCTCCCTAAAGGTACAGGGGTGGTGCTCATCTCATCAGCAGGAGCAGCACATCAATGTCAAAGAGATGAGAGCTCTTATGCTGGCTCTTCAGGCCTTTCATCCTCTTTTCTCTCCGGGGCCTCTCAATGTATTCACAGACAAAACCACAGTGATGTGGTATATAAACAAACAGGGAGGAACAAGATCATATCTTTTCTGCCAGGTGGCTGTTCTGGTATGGGATCTTGCTGTCAAGTATCAAGTGACTCTTCAGGCAGTTTATTTCCCTTCAGATCAGAACATTGTGGCAGACACTCTGAGCAGGTCCTTAACTCAGTCCCACAAATGGAAGCTTCACAGGGATGTGTTTATAGACACTGTCCACCAGTGGGATACTCTTCAAGTAGGTCTATTTGCCTCTTCTCAGAATATCCAACTTCCTCTGTTTTGTGCCAGAGCCCTAGGTCTTCTAGTGTAAAAGGTGGACGCCCTCTAATTTTCTTGGAAGGTGATGTTTCTTTATGCATTCCCTCCTCTTCCTCTCATTCCAAAAATCATATTCAAGATTTAACAGGATGCTCCCAAAATCTTGCTGATGACTTCCGTTTGGCTGCCACAGCGCTGGTTCCCTCTGCTTCTGCATCTAGCCAAGGGCAATCATCACAAGTTACCTCACAGGGTGGATTTACTCACACAAGACAAGGGATCTCTCATCCATTCCCACCTGTCCACGCTTCAACTGAAACTGTGGGTGAAAGGATTTTGCTTCTTCATAGACACCTTTTTTCTGAGGACATGCTGAAGATCCTGCAAGAGGCCACAAAACCTACTACTACGAAATCCTACTTATCCAAATGGAAGAGGTTTTCTATTTAGTGTCCCTATTGTACCCTGGACCCACTTACTGTAGATGTTCCTTTGGCAATCTCTTATTTGTGAGAGTTGCTCAATGCTGGTTTGGCCATTTCTTCTATTAAGGCCCACTTATCAACTTTCTCTCTACTTGTCCTCCTATAAGTCCTTTAGTTTCTAAATTTGAGGCTAATAGGTTTATAGGTGTGTACTAGGCTAATGGCCCTGGACCTTTACAAGCCTAGCCCATAGACGTGCCCTGGCATCATGCCGCCCGACGTTAGTTCCCAATGCCTCTATCAAGTAGAGCTGCTGGTGTGATCCCCGGGGTGAAATCTTCTATTTCCCATCCACTCATCAAGATTTCTCTTCACGAGGGCCAGTGAGGTGCCCTGCTTGACATGTATGGGAAGTCTATTCCAGATCATGGGCAGCCTCTGGGTTATGAACCTGTCCCTCCAGCATATTCTGTTGATTGTGGTAATGAGGTTGAGGTCTCTGGAGCGTGTGGTGCGGAGGGATTGGGATTTCTTTAGATGTAGCGTTTCTAACAGAGCTGGGTTGGACTTGGCTATGTAAGTCAAGCAGAGATCGCCTCTTAGTAGACATTATGAAGCAGAGAATAGCTGGAGTTTTTTTGAGTCTGTCCATGTACATGTGTTTAAGGCCTAGGATCCTCTTTGTGAGGTACTTTTTTGTCCTTTCCAGCTGCTGCATGTGTCTAGTGAGGTACATGCCAAATGGGGCATTATACTCTATGATTGGCCTAATGAGGGAAGAGTAGAGAGAGGAGAATCTCTTTCTTCCTGGATGCAAAACCTTTGGTAATGAGATGTGCCACACAGAAGAACTTTCGGACTACAGTGGCAATGTAGTGGTCAAAGGAGAGGCTGCTGTCAACTTGTGTCCCCAGATTTCTTATAACACTTTCAGTTGGCTCCCATTAATGTGGTAATTAGTGGGAACTGAGTTTTTCCCAAAAGGGATAACTACGCATTTTTTGACATTAAGCTTAAGGGCATGGTTTCGACACCAGTCGTTGGTCTCAGTGAGGCCTTTCTGTAGGACGTCTACATTACTTGGGGAGTTAATGGCTCAGAGCTTGGAGTCGTCTGCGAAATTGGTCCCTTCGTGTTGGCCGGAGCTTCTGAGAAGTAGATGCCAAACAGGAGAGGACCCAGGACCGATCCCTGTGAGACTCCACTCGTGACTGGTCGGCAGTCTGACTTGGAGTCCGCTACTTTCACACTGTGGGTTCTACCTGTGAGCCAATTTGCAACCCACCTAGTGATATAAGATTTGATGCCTAGTTTGGTGAGTTTATCAATAATTCCTGAGTGAGGAATGTTATCAAAGGCCTTAGCCAGATCGAGGTAGGCTGTATGAACTGCCTTGCAAGTCATCCACAGCTCTGGTAACTGATTCAAATAAGTCAATCAGGTTGAGCTGGCATGATCTACCTTTCACAAAACCAAATTACGTGGGATCTAGGGTTTGGAGATTCCCCATATCTTTGTTAATTAGGTCCATGAAGGTGCGCTCCATAGACTTACATATCAGACTCAGGCTAATTGAGCGATAATTCCCAGGGTTTGTAGTCACACCCCCTTTATGGAGAGGGATGACTGTAGCAGTGCGCCATTTGGTAGTGGCAAAGCCTGAGGTGAGGCTGTGACTGAACAGGGCATACAGATGTGGTGCCAGTTCGCTTTGTAGTTCATTTAGAACACATCCAGGGATATTTTTGGGTCCCATGGAAGCTGTATTCTTGGCCTTGGACAATGCAGCTTTAACCTGTGCTGCAGTAATGCTGGCTGCCTGGCATTCCTCTGGTATTGTGATTGGTCCTTAAGGGGGGGGGGGGGTGTAAAGTTGAAAATGAATCTGTCTGCCAGTATGCTGGCAATATCTGTTGGCTCAGTATAAGAGGTACCATTATGCAGTAACGCAGAGCAAACCTGGGTATTGCCGTGGAGATTTTTGATACATCTATAGAAGGCTTTGTGGTTGTTTTTGGTGTCTGCCACAATTCTGCTCTCACAGATGGCTTTAGAGATTTTGATGAGGGATCTCAACTTTTTGTTGACGCTAATAAGGGCGTTTTTCCAGTCTTGGGACTTCACCCTTTTCTGCAATAGTTTCTTCCTTCTGTTGTGAATTTATTAATTGGGGGGGGGGGGGCACCAGATTGGATTCCTTTTTTTAAAAGAGCGTCTTGGTTCTGTTGGGTATTTCTAGTTCCATGCATTTATGTACGTGTTCGTACAGTGCACTGGTGTATGATTCAACAGTCATGCATCTATTTTCCATTGACATTGGTGCCGTGAAGTTAGCCACCTCTGTTTTTTGGAGCCCAAAGTCAGCTTTGGAGAAGGTTTTCATGGTGGTTACCTTTGCAGGGGGAGTGGGTGAGATGTGGATTTCCATGGTGATTAGTTTGTGGTTGGATCTAACCAGGGAGGAATTGACTATTGGTGTAGAGCAACGGTTGCCCATGTTAGTAATAACCAGGTCAAGGTTGTTGCTTTGGCCATTGGAATCAATGAATTCCAGGAAGCGTTGGACCAGTGTATTGGTGCATGAGTAGTTTTCCCAGTTGATGGAGGGGCAGTTGAAGTCACCTAGTATGAGTATGTTGGGTTGGATCCTAATAGTTTCCACGGTGCTTAAGAACATGGTGCGAGAGCCTTGGGGCATGGCTGGGGACATATAGCAGACTACAACCTGAATTGCAGTGTTACCCAATGTTAGTTGTACCTGAAGTATCTCAGATGCGTTATGCTGGGCTACTAGTCTGGAGGTGTGCATATTCTTTATGAATATGGAGACACCACCGCCTTTGGAGCTTCGTTCCATGTGCTGGGGCCGAAAGGTGTGGAATGAGTTATAGCCTGGTAGCGCAGGGGTGCTTTCTGCTGCTTTAAATCAGGTCTCCATTACAGCACAAATGTAGATATTCTCCATTTTGAGGAGTGCTTCGAGCAAGTGCACCTTGCGATTTAGACTTCTAGTGTTGAGCAGCATGACCCTAAGATTGCTTTTATTTATAGCTGTTATGGTGGTAATTTGGTCTTTGGAACATCGCCTAAAAAAGGCATTATAGGGATGGCAAGAACCTTAGCCAGTATCCGGAAACCCAGAGGTGACAGATGCAGGCCATCTCTGGCAAAGCATGGAGGTCTGTCAATCATCTCATCCAAAGCAGACAGATACTGGATCCCCTTAGAATGACACTAGAAACTTACCCAATTGTTGAAGTCAATCATTTTCTGCTTGTACTGCGGTATCATTCTGGCCGACGGTAGTATGCTGCTCAGGGCTAGGGTCATAACTGCCTGGGCCACATAATCCAAGAGCTCCTCCATGTCTCTTTTCATGTAGTCCAGGAAGGTGCGTCTCAGGTCATTCATACCCACATGGACAGTGACAGAGTCATACTTGTTCTTGTGGAGTGACCTGAGTGTGTGTGTTGTGTCAGATTCTGGCACCTGACAGACAGCTGATTGTTACCTCCTCCTTATTCAACCTAGTGAGTGGGACATCATTTGCCTCACTACCGAGTCACCTATGATTAGTATATTCTGCAAACTGTTTTGCCTTAGGGTCTTAGGTTGAAGGGCACACTATGTAGGTGAGCTATGTGTCTTCTGGTTTGTGCTGTGTTGTGGTGGTTAAGTGCGTTTGTGCCTTGGAGGTCTCTGCTGTTTGGGTAGATTTCTATTGAGAACCTCCATGAAGGTGGGTGTGCGGTTTGTGTTTTTATGTGAGAGTTATGATGGTGGGTGTTCTGGCGGGCTGTGTGTTGCATGTGGTGTGGTGCAGGTGTTGACCTTCTCCTCTTGACTAGCCATTCCAGTCTTGGCTTGAGAGTGCATGGCTTCCAATTTGGATATACAAGTGCATCTCTCACAAGTCTGAGTGTTGGGAGGAAAGAGGAGAGGGTTGTCTGCGTACATGAGGCAGTTGCTGCACTGCCTCAGAATGCCCAAGTTCACCAAGTTAATAGGAGAAAGCACAAGGAACTGACCTTTAGACATGCCAGGAGGGATGGTCATTATTACCACGTACTGGAGCCATTTCCTTATATATTCCTTTTACAGGAAAAATGTCACTCAATGTGTCTAAAGCACTGCCAAACACTAGAGAGGAAGCTAATATGTAGACCCTGAAAATTTAAGGATGAAGTATTTTGGCAAATATTCTGAAGCTAGAAAGAAGTAAAGCATTACTTACTGAAAAATAAAGAATTAGCTTGTCAAGAATGATAAAAAGAGGGGAGTCACATGAATGGTTACTACTAATGCTGGTCTCAGCACAGCTTCACTTTATTGGGATACAATACTTCTTTGCTTCTTCTCTCACCAGAAGCAAAATGTTAGCACCAATTCCAAGAAGAGAAGTAGGCCACGGCCTGTTTGGTGATCCACAGTCTTTTCTCAGATGATGCAAGGGTCTGCAGGCTTGTGGCCTATTTCTTCTGGCAGATGCCTCAAATAGCAACCAGACCAATCAGGTACGTTAAGCACAGACACTCACTCTAACCAGAAAGAGTCAGGAATCAATGTACTCTGCTCCTACTCTTACCACGATCAGAATATAAGCGCAGAGTTCAAGCTGTCACCTATAATGCAGTTATTAAGATTTCAGGTGATCAGCAGACTCCAGGAAATAATGTAACTGCACTCCTTCACTCACCAGGAGAAAACAGAAGGTCTAATCTCAAGATGATTACTGAGAAGCAAAATGTGGGCTCTCCAATAACTGGTGGTCTTGCAATAGATGCTTAAAGGTAAAATGAAAAAAAATGTTTTATCCTAAACACTGCAGTGTGAACTAGAGGAGTTAGATGTGATAAGTTTTAGCTGTCTAAAAAGTTAAGTTTTAGTGAAGAGTCGCTATTTTTAAAACAGCAAATAGATTGAAAGGGAATGGTCACTTTTGTATTCTGGTACTATGGAATACAGTAGGATGGCCATTAAATTTAAATAGTTGAAAGGGAGTGATTTCACAAAATGATAATTTTGTGCTTACTTACACCAGCCAGTAAAAGCAGAAAGGAAATAAGATATATACTTCCTACAAACTCTCCCTAAGCATTTCAATCATATACTCTAATAAGTGCATGAATTCTTGAAGGGACTTAGCCCATAACTGCATGTATCATTGTCTGAAATTGAAGCCGCATGATTTTGATATTTTCTTCTATGTTTTATCTATGTTTGTAACCCTACTGAAAACTGCATATTATACTTATCTAAATGTTTCTATTGTTCCTAATGTAGTTGTACTCTGCTTTCTGGAGCTTTTCTCCCCAGGCGTACACTGAAAATGGGCGTATATCCATTCGGACTTTCCTGGTAAACAAATGTAAAATAAATAAATAAATGGTCAAATTAACACAAGGGGCAGGCAACTAGAAAGACAGTGGTGTTTAAAAACACAACAGTAACCGGGTGCGAAAAATTTCTGTCTGACTCACAAGAGACAGAGTTGTGGTCTTTTTTCAAGTTTTAATATGCAGTTAAAAGCAGAATACAAGAAAAACACCCTGTAAAGAGAACAAATCACAGTATACAAAATAGAAAAAGGCAACAAAGTAACAAAATACAACAAATAAAAAGCAAACTAACCTTTCCCTCATAGCAAACTGTAGCAGAGTCTGGGTGAGCCTTTCCAGTCAATTTCTTTAAGGTGTCCTTAATATTAGACCTCCCAAGGAAGCCTGTTGCTCCTCCCTGGGATCTTAATTTTGTTCTGGAGAAGTTGACTCGGGCTCATATTCAGCCTGCTGTTTCAGCTTTCTTGTAACATTGTTCTTGAAAGACTTTTCTTTTGTTAGCTCTTACTTGTGCCAGATGGGTGTCTTGAGTTGCAAGCCCTTATGGCTTGTACTCCTTTTTTGATATTTCAGGAGGACAGGGTGTGCTTGCGTACTAATCTTTCTTTTATGACTAAGGTGGTTAATGAGTTGTCACTTAGTCTATTAATTTGCCTACTTTTTCCCTTCTCCACAATCTGACAATGAGAGGGTGCTGCATACCTTCGACATGCATAGACAACTTCAGATTTTATTTGGATAAAACTAAGGCTATTAGAAAATCTGATCAGTTGTTTCTTTTCATCCTACGTCTTTAGGGTTATCTGTATCCAATCAAACTATTTCTTCTTGGATTTCGGTGGCTATTTCTTGTCCTTATATTTTTCATAGCAAGAGCCTTCCTTCTGTAAAGGCTCATTCTACTAGAGCTGTAACATCTTCTAGTGTGTTTTTCAAGGACTTAAAATAAAGCAGCTACCTGGACTTCTGTGCATACTTTTACCAAGAACTACAAGTCGCATGGTATTTCTAGAGCTACGGCTAGTTTTGCTAGAGACGTTCTTCATGGCTTTTTAAAGGCCTCTCTCTCCTTCCAAGTTCTCTCTTGAGCGTTGGCACTCCCCATATGTTATGAATACTGCAGCAGTGAATGTAAGGACACTGTATAATTGCGTAAAATCTTACCATAACAATAGATGTCCTTGCCTTCACTGCCACAGTGTTGACTCCCTCCCTCCAGCCCCCTTCTCCTTTTCCTTGCTGAATGTACAGGTTACTCCCTTGGGTTTCCTCAGACTGGTGTTCTTACTGGGGCAATCAGTTGTGAGACTGGTACACCTGAACATCACATTTATGCCCTATGTTATGCAAGGAGTGTTTGGGTGATGTTCAGCGTACTTAAAAGCAACAGTAGGCTTTGACAGATTGGCCAAACTTTCGGGCTTCCACAGCAGGGAATCCCATATGTTATGAATACTGCAGCAGAGAAGGCAAGGATATCTACAGTTAAGGTAAGATTTTACATGACTGTACTTTCTAGGAGTATTGTCACTTCAAACGCCCACTAAAAAATATGCATAATTCTTGGCTAACTTACCCAGGTACATAAAGGACAGACATAAAAGGAATGCTGTACCAAGAGATGAAAGACATTACAGAATGCTAATTTTATGGAGGTGGGGCATACCTCTCAACCTAGAAACATCAAAAATCTGGGCAAAGGCCCATGAAAATAGGTACAAATCTGTACACTGATTAACATAAAATTTGCATACACCATTATGTAGCCCCACCCACTCAGATGGAATTGTGGGATACCAACTTTTAAACACAAACTGAAGAGCAGACAACCAAAATATGATCATGACATGAAAACACAAAATAAGAATACTGTTTTATTTATAATATTTATATTTGAACTTCTGCAAAACTAAAATACAATATACTTTTATAAAAATAACAGTGGGTGCAGCTGCGCAGCCCACACCCATACTGTTGCATACTTATAAAGCTTATTATCTCATCTATTAACTATGATAAAAGGATTGCAATGGAGGTGGTACAAGTTGGCTCAAGCAGTGAGCACAGTGTATTTCCATGTGTAAAATAAAACATTGTAAAAGAAAACATTAATTGTTACAATGGGGTACATTATGCCTGGATTGTACAGTGCTGTTGGTGCACTGATTATATGCACAGGTAGTGTCCCCGGAAACAAATAAAAATCAATCAATCAATAAATAAATAGAAGGGCCATAGAGATCAGTGCTCTACACCAGAAAACAAATACAAATAAAAAAACAAAATGGTTAGCAACACCTAATTTCCCAGTAGTTGTACATGATTTAAGATAGCAGCAGCTAATTTCATCTGTAAATTTGCAATGCACCCCTGTTACATTTGTAGATGTTCAGTTATAGGCTTCCACCTAGTAGACCATGAGGGTGGCCATTTCTTCATTTTGGGATGCATTTTTAAGCATTTCATCATGCGTACATATTATGAATTCTCTGTCCTACATTTTCAAGTTAAAGAACACTGTTACAAATATATAAAAATACTGGATTACTTCCCCATAATCAAGGACTGAAAATATTGAATGTCCATCTTAGTCAAGGGCTAGCTATTCACCACCCCCACCCATTGCAGATGCCTTCTTGATTGTATTAATAAGGCTTTAACTAGGGATTCCTCTGGATGATGGTGGCAGGATGTTTGGTGGAGTGTCAGTGTTTCTCTCTATTTCTTAGTGCGGTACATTTTTCATTTTAAATGTAGTTTATTAACATATTCGGAAACTAGGAGAAAAAAAAAACATACCAATACAATAAGTTTCTAGAAGACACAATATCTGCTACAAAAACAGAAGAAAGGAAAAAGCTTGAATCTTTATACCAGGCTAACAAAAATGCTGTTAAACCACTACATGGGACTAAAGTGCAAAAAGACAAATGAAAGTAATAATGTTTGTGGCAATTCACAAACTGCAGTTAAAGCTGAAAGAAAATAATTAAAAAAAAATGAACAGAAACAAAAATGTGCTTCTAGACATGAGACTTTGCACACAGACACACAAAGGCACTGTGGCTGACACATTCTGGATCCCACATATGCACAGATCTTTTGCCCATCCTAGGACGGAAAATTGCAGTTACACAGATTTGACTGGTTAGGATTAATTGGGGTCATGAACACAATCAAAATGGTTACACTGACTTTGCCTTATTTCACTGTTATACAGTGGGTCCTTGCCGCTCAAATACTGTAAGCCAACTTTCCACCCCTAGCCTCCAAAAAAAGAGACCTATCTAGCAACCATTCAACAATGGCAAAGAAACATGGAAAGAAGTGAATGAAAAAAAATTGCACTTCAGTGTAATTACGAAGAGTTAAAATATGAAGACATACTTCAGTTACCAATGTTAGAGCCCATTTAACCTTGTGTCTATTTCCAGTTTGATGCTATGTACCAAAAAGATTTTATCATTATCTGCTAACATACAACACAGATTATCCTCACTGCGTTGAAACCAGGGACAACATCAGGTATACCAGCTTAAAGCCCATTGTAATTGTAAAATGTAGTAAATATTGGCCAAGATGTTGTCTGATGGACTTCAGTCTGAATACAAGAGTGTTTTTAATTGCATTTCCCCTCTTGAGCTAGGCCTAATTAGGAGTTTTGCTCAGCACATGCTACAGTAGAACAAAATGAGTTTAACCCCAAGTTTTTTACAGTTCCAGGAGCTTTAAATAAAGTTTGCTGACTCCCACTGATTTCCAAGTTATTCTATAACTTTTAAATTCTATCATCGTGAGACAGTACAGAGACTACAATTAGTAGACAGCACTTTTCCCATCCAATTTGCAGCAATGAAAATGTCTTGTGCATTTCTTCTAGCAATCACATACTTCACAACTGCCACCAGGCGAGACTACTAAGTTGATTCAAGAGAGCACCACTGTCCAGATAGTGTAGATTTAACAATACTGCTCTACCAATTTTTATTTTTATCATTCTAGACCTCCGATATAGTTAATGGTGTGCTTCTAACCCCAAAGTAGAATCATATCCTCCATTGTTAGTCTTTAAAAAAAAAAAAAAAAAAAAGCATAGCACTTGTGATGCGACACCTTGTTCAGTCAGGAATATCCATCAAGTTTTTTTTAGTTTCAAGCCAGAATATTCATAATTTTGTTTTCCTTTCTAGAATACTTTATTATACTAAATTAGGCTGACCTTAGTCATCCCAACTTGTGTTGATGTGACATTCCATAACAAAGAACGAGAAAAACGATCACTCTCATATAAATACTCCATCACGTCATAAACATTTAATTCATTTTCATTTACAAATTATTTTATTTACCTTCTGGTGTTGGAGGAACCAGGGGAAGAAGCAGCAACAGAAGAAATAATTTTCATGGTGATTTTGTGATGATGACTTGACCACCAACCAAGAACCAACACAGATTCATACCGCACAGCTCCGAGTCCATTACACTTGTCAGTTGAGTTGACTGTTTTACTCTCCTCCTGATTCCTGCTGCCGAGCAATAGTGGTGGTATAGTGCACCTGTGATGACCACCTGCACCAACTAACCAGTATGCAAGCAAAGAAAATTTCAAGCCAGTGTCTGCCACTTCTATAAATTATTTTATATATATATATATATATATATATCTATATATAAATAACTTGGGGGGGGGGGGCTTCTCTGTTCTCTCACTCGTCACTCATTCAAACTCAGGTCAGTCCCGCCGCCCCCTCTCTTTTACTGGTTGTTGTGTTTAAACAGTAGCGCCCTACATAGCCTATCCTAATTGCAGGCTTGCAGCAGCGTGCGAGATGGCGTCAGCATGTAAAGAAACAGCAACAACAGCCCTCAGCCGAAATCCGACTGGCTGGCATGCTGTTCACGGAGCTGACATCACCACACACACACCTCCGAGCGATGACATCACTCCGAAAAGAAAAGACAAAAAAATAAAAAAAAATATAAAGCCGGGAAATTATGGGGTGCCACTCGGGAATCGTGGCACCCCATCATTTGGACCTCAAAAACCGAGGGATTTGGGACGGTTGAGAGGTATGGGGTGGGGCTGGGTGGAGGATGGGATACAACATACCAACAGAATCAACACTGACTTAACTGAAGACATGGGAACTGCTCTAAAGTAATCATATTCATGGATAAAGTTTTCCTACTCAGTTACTGTCAGTAAATAACCAAGGCAATAATGGTGCCACTAACAAACTGCACCAAGAAGCCCTGAAACAAATGGATAGTCTAGAGGTGGCTGCAAGGTATAAGGGGAAAATAGAAACAAAGCAAGAGAAATGCCCTGCAGAACAGCCTGGAAATGAAGAGCCAATACTAAATCCAAAAGAAACTCTTCACACCAGCAGGTCGGAACCAATAGCAGCTTTATTCACATAAACACACACTGATTTAGCGTTTTCTTCCCTACTAAAGGGACTTCTTAAGAACAATGCCATTTCCATAACCCAGTCCTTTTATACAAAACCACACCCAAATGACTAATTAAATAATCACCAATCAACCCAAAAGCACATTAAAAAATGCCTAAAATACATATTACATTCACATCAAAACATGACATAAAAAACACTTTCTTGTTGTTATGCATTAAAATACATATAATGGAATTAACCACAGCTTATGCCATTACCCTAAAATATGATTTAATTTCAATATACAAGCAATATTTACATTTTCGTTAATACCAGGTGGTTGGGTGGCATTTAACCTAAGCTGCCACCTTAACTCGCAGATGTCTAGATGCACATCAAGCACCCTCCCCTAAGCATCCTTTACCAACTGCTGCAAAACTGAAAATCAAAAAATGTGGTACTTATTTTCAAATACGTGCCTACTCAAAGCATTGGTCATTTTACAATTTCTTATGTCCAAGAGTTGTTCATTAAACTTCTTAAACAGTCTACAGGTTTTTCCCCACATAAAAGGCGGGACATGACTGGCACTTAGCCAGGTATACCACATTTTTGCTGCAACAGTTGAAATGCCCGTTATGTGAATGTTCACACCATTTAACTTAAAATATTCTAAGGTCTCTGCTATATTCCTACAGCAATTCCCCTTACCGCATCTAAAATTACCCCATCTCCTAGAAGAAACAGTCAAATCCTCATGTCCCTTGGACTCGAGCAGATTTTTAAAAGATCTATCCTTTCTGTAAACAATCACAGAGGCAGAGTCCACTCTTTGTGCAATGTGATGATCATAGAATTCCCCAATTACGCCTAAGGATTCCAGCAACTGCCTCAGTGTCCAAACTGAAAGTTGTAATGAAACTAAGCTTCCTATTGGGCTAATCTATTTTAAGCTTTCTGCAAAACCTCCAATCTCAAATTATCTCCATCTGACCTGCCCAAAATAGGCTTGTAAATGCCATCTGCCTGCTTTTTTACTACTTCCATAGCCACCTTGCTCACCAATCTACTAGGGTATCCCCTCTTTATAAACATTTGGGAAATAAAATCCACCTCTGCCTTGAAAGTATCATCCTCACTCACCATTCCGGCAGCCCTCACGTATTGCCCCTTAACAATGGACTTCTTTTGTGAATAGGGATGCCAACTATCAAAATCCACGTATAAATTTGAAAAGGTTGGTTTACGATGAATTCCTGAAACTAATCTACCTTTTCCTTTATCTATTTTCAGACTCACATCCAAATAACTGTGTTCCATACTATAATCAAAGGTAAACTTTAAAAATTCTACTGTACCATTGATGTAATAAAAAAGAATTTTTAATAACTCTTCACTGCCATCACATACAAGAAATATGTAGTCCAAAAATTGAGTGTAACAAGAAATATACCCATAAAACTCACTGTTAAAGACATTTCCTTGTTCCCAATGAAACATGACATCATTTCCAAATATGGGGGCACATGCTGCCCCCATAACTACACCAGTGGCCTGCTTGAAATACTGACCCTCAAAATAAATATAGTTGTTCTTTAAGACAAGCTCCATTAAAACTAACAGCATATTGATATAGTATGCTGATCATACATACCTTTTGGATTTTGTACGGGGATTATGGAGTTTGGAGGTATTTTGTTATTTGGTTTATCTTCTGCAACAAGGAAGAGTCAATACACAGCGATAACAAAAAGGTTGCAAAATTTTAATTTGTCTTCTTTATTGCAAAATAAATGCTGGCTGGTATTCTGTCCAACAGATTTTAATAACCTGCTGACTAAAAGGCTGAAATATGACAGATTTGTGCAACAGTTTTAATTCATCTACAAGACAATCTTCTTAGTTTTAGCAAAACTTTTTTTTAAAATTAGAAAACATGATTTTTATTTATTTACTTGTAATTTATCATTAACTGATTATCTAAGGCTCACTGCCATATCTACCTCAGAAACAAAAATGTAAATAAGTAAACAGATTACAAAAGGATTTTTGCAGTCGTTTTTGTAAACTTGGTACAGATTTTTTTCCTTGTAAAAGGAAAATTTCACCTGCAAATAAAGTAAAATGGAGAGAAGGGAGGTCGCTAACTAACAAAGAGAACAGAAGAGGTCCTAACACAAAGGCTGGGATAGAGGGATGAAAAGTTAAACATTTACCTATCTGACAACACTCAACAATAGCTGAAGAAGTCTTGTTCTTGCTTGCCTTCTTTACTTCTTGGACCATAGGTCAGGAGTTAATTTGAATAAAAGTTTTATTGCATCTGAAAGATAATAACTGGGGCTGTGGGAGATCCAGATTAAGTAACTGTTTAGCAAACAGAGGTGGAGAAAAGTAGGCAGATATTTACCAGGAAGAGGCACACAGATAGATATGGAAGCAATTTTCACAGCAGTGCTTGATGTTGCCACACTAGACATATTGATGGAGCCAACAGTGATCTACGGGAGAAGGCTGCAGGTTTAGTTATATGATGATTCAATGTTCAGTTGAAAGAAGCAAAATAAGTAACATTAGGGCAAATACTTTTAAGTTGTATGCATAAATGTGTTTTGGGGAAATCTTATCAGGCCCATTTCAGATTTTTGTAGGTAGTGTAGTAAGGACACATTATGATCTAACCTAGGTCATACTTCATGGAAATATCACAGAATAACAAGATTTGTTACAGTAATGACTGCTCAAAGGTTGAAAAATGGGCATGATTCAGGTTAAAGTCACAAGCTGCAACTAAATGAGGCCTGTTTACCATGCTGAGGATTATTTATCCACTGGAGAAGTCAGAGATTCACTCCTGGGCAAACACTGTCTCAGAAAGGAACTGAATGAACGAAAGAATTAATAAACGAATGGCAGAATAGTAGAATGCAACAGGTTTACTTCCCTCCACCATGGTTAGGCAATTTTGCACGTCCACAATTACATGGCAGATAGCAAATAAAAAGTTAGTTAGATTCAGGCTGGGCAACGCAGGTGTAGTTCATACAGTGAACAAAAAGCTGTGAGGAAAACACATGAAAGGTAAATTAAAGAATAATTTTACAACTATGTTGCTTACAGAAAAGGACAGTCTGAACGCAACACGTATGAGGGTTAGATAACACATTAGAGCATTCATTTTTTCATTCACTGTGGACTCTGTTCAAGGGATTGGCAAAGGAAAAATATCTGGAAGCTATTAAAGAAAGAGAATGGGTAACAATCGCAGAAAACTAATCAGATATGATTATCGTTCTACTATTTTTTTTAAACAGGACATACTTTCCAGGAACTGCTAAAGCAGTTAACTGAACAAATAAAACAAGCAAACACACTAGTTGAGCTGATACCACAGCGAGGAGGTCCCACAGTAGGAATAAAATAAGTAAAAACTTTAATCACAATATACAAAATATAAATAATAAAATGAAATAAAACAGGAGATAAGTGCTTTCGGCATTTGTCTTCATCAGATCTTGCTTCTTACTGTGGGACCTCCTTGCTGCGGGGTCAGCGCAACTTGTGTGTTGCTTGTTGTACTATTTTTAAGAAGACAAAAAGTAGTATTTTTCTTTTAAACGTAAAAAAAATTGGCATAATTCAATAGAACTATATGAGGAAATTGATACAGGTTTCAAGTGAAGAGCTAACAATAAGGAGGCAAGTAATAGCAAAATATACTGCATCAAAGGGAAGGTGGTGGCTAATGATGGCCTCACTCAAGGATTTACTATAAAGACAGGAACAAGATAAACAATGCCCACCACCATGTTAATCTTCATAACAGTGATGAAAATAATAAAGAATCAAGGTGCAAAGAAAAAAAGATATATTTAGGTAGCATCAGTGAAATCCAACACTCTCAAAATTGAAGTAGAAAATGTTGCTTATACCATACCAAAAAAGGAATGCTGACTTCAGCAACAGCTTATCTCTGCTGGTATTATTGCTTACAGATGACTGCATGCTGGTAATTTGGAATATTGAATAACCCAGCTCCCCACCCACCTGCAAAAGTAATCTGAGAAGTTTAGGGCGAGTAAGGGTGGATTTTTGGCATTTCTGAACAACACAGTTGCCTGAATTTATGCCTCAAAAAGTGACTTGACTAAAGATTTAATCGTGCCTACTCAGACTAAGTTCATGTTTTTCCTTAAGAATCTCAGTAATAGTATGCTCTACACAGCTCACAAGATGTTGGCAAATGTCTGCACTAATTCTCGCAACAGAGATATGTACAAAGCTTACTTAGAGATGGGTTAACTCATATGAAAGAATAACTACATTTTACAATTACAGGTGCAGCATAATTCAGGCACAGGGAAGGAGTATAGAAGAATGTCTAAATTTAATAAATGTGAGGATGGACCACCAATAAGAAGGTCTGAGTGCAAAACAGGTTTTTGGTTATATCCCTAATAGAAGTAGTAGAGAAGAAACCTATTTCAACCAGTGAGAAAAAAATATCCAAATCATTTTTGAAGCAGTGAGGGTTCTGGAAAGTAAAAAGTACAAATTAGGGAGACCTTAACAAAGACATGGAAGGAATACTCAACGGATGAAAGTGGAAAGGGATCACTTTTTTGAGAGAAAATGCAGAATAAAAATTATTTTTGTCATGAATCATCTATCTGGTGTGACGCATTTTATCAAGAGTGCAGTATGGGGGACGGGGAAGAAAATGGAGACTGTATGTAACATGACTGTAGTGGGGGAGAAGAATTAAAATACTAAAGGAATGGCTACCAGTGGCAGAGGGAATGGAGAGTGTCATGTAGTAGTTACATTACCTTTCTAATGCAAAGTCTGGGTGAATAAAAGACCATGATATCACAGAGAAACTAAGTGTGAGCTTGTGGAACTAGCAACACAGAATAATAAAAAAAAATAAATAAAGGAACAGCAGGGAGGATACACCAGAAGGATAACTAAGAAGTGTTAGAAGGAAGTGGAGAGTGCTAATTAAGCAAGGCAAGAAATAATTTTTGGGAAAAAGGCAAATAGGAGTACCCAGATAGGAAGATGACAGAGGAGGAGTTAGCATTAGTGATATATAGTACAGATCAGTAAAATAAGAAAGCGACACACAAGAAAGAAGTAAAATGAATGTTTTATGCAACTTAAGCTTTCCAAATGTGAGTAAATGTTGTGGATGAAGAAAGAAGGTGGCAGCAGGAAAGAGAAAAAATACCTACTTAAAGATGGAGAAGCTATAGAAAGAAAATGAGCAGAGAGTCTGTAAGGTAGTAACTGAAACAAGGGTGGAAAGGGCTTGCCTAACTGGACAAATCTACTGAAAAAGGACTTGGGAAGCGAAATAAGCCAAAAGGGACAGAACAAAGCATATGAATTCCATGTATAGGCAAGTCCTGAAAAAAGGGGAATGTGGCAGGGTGAAAGTGTTGATGATTGCAGGAATTAGAAAGAATGTCAAACATATTTTAAGAGTACACAATGTAATAAAAAAATGGGGAAAATACTATAGACATACGTTAAAAAGATACTTAGTGAGAAACTTATCTGCAACCAGTGGTTGCTGTTGCTCTGTCCATTTCTGAAGGGTTGAGACTAATGCTGAACCCTAACAATAAATGCACTGCAAATAGCTTATGGAGTGACAACATGGCTGAGAAAGAACCAGAAAAGGTTGAGAAAATTCAACAAATTGAGAAAATGAGACACCTGTGCATTAATAAAGAAGCAGAAAGAATAAATAAGATGAAGAAGGGAAGATGATGTGACAACCATCTGTGAAAAGAAGCGAAGGTCCTAATGAGGGAAAGCAAGATAATAAAATAACCAGTTCAGGCTTGGTAACAGAGAGAGAGAAATGAGAGCCTCAATAAAAGCAAAATTAGAAAGTGAAGAAAGACTGTTATGAAATAACAAAGGTAATATTATTACTCTTTAAACAAAGCTTTATCAGCTGGATTCCTTGCAAACTGTTAACCGAATACAGCCCTTACTATAAAATTACTTAAAATTCTAATATGGTTAGCCAATCTCAACAGGCACAGTGCAAACTCTGGGTCTACACCCCATAGGAAATAAGGCATCAGCAGTGTACACAGCACCTGCCCTGTTGTCTAACATGACATCATCACTGATCTCAGACATGCAGTCTAACAAGGTGCTATCCTCAGAACCCGACCTACGGACTAAAATGGTACTATCACCAGAACTACTGTGTAACATGGCATTATCACCCGAACAAGATCTACCCATTAAATATGGCACTATCACCAGAAACAGATCTATCATCCAGCTTAGCAGCATCATCAGAAAGAGATGACTAACGTGCCACCAATACCAGGAAAAAGACAAACTTTGTAGAATACCATAAGCAATGGTACTAGATCTGCTGTTTAACATAGTACCACCACAGATACCAGACATACTGTCTAATACAGAAACATCAGTGGTACCAGATCTATTTGGATGGCAAATTAATCATACCAGACATACTGTCTGACATAAGACCATCAGAAGTACCAGACCTACTGTGTAACACAGAATTATCACCACTATAAGACTTCCTGCTTAACAAGGTGCCATCACCAGATCTAAACAACACTTTTTCTTTACTGCATTCCTTAACTGGCCATAAGCATTTTATGATGAGGCTGAGGGAAAACAGATCCAGCAGTTACAAATACTAACAGTTTTTTAAATTCTGTACATGCGTAAATAAGTAATTAGGTGTTGATCTGTGTAAAACAAATGATAAACCTTTAGTTGACAAATATACACAAATGCATACAGGATGACAGAAAATACTTTGGCCAACACATTTTCCTAAACCTAAAGCTATAATTTGCAAGTCCACACATAGCTGTACTCCTGTTAGACAAGACATTGTGCACTTAAGCAGCTAAGATGTGATAAAAAATGCTCATCAATGAATGCCAAGTAAAGCTTATTCCAAGATAAAACTAATGCATCATAGACAAAG
This sequence comes from Protopterus annectens, assembly GCF_019279795.1. NCBI lineage: Eukaryota > Metazoa > Chordata > Ceratodontiformes > Protopteridae > Protopterus > Protopterus annectens. Next base: position 626,372,715 of record NC_056733.1, read on the forward strand.
AACTAAACATATTTAATCAGTTTTGCTTGCAGTGAATGGCACGAATGACAGCAGAGAGAGAGTCATGGACCAAACTGTTTCAAGCAGAAATTCCAAAAGCATTAAAACAAAACCCTAAAGGCAAAGTAATCTGACCTCTAAAGAATATTGGGAAAAAAACTTCACAACCACAAAAAAATAACTTGTAAATGCAACTGTGATAATGTATGGTACAGAATTAAGACTGAAAGCATGATAGTGGTCAGAAACAATGAACTCCCACTTACTAGTGAGCTGTTTCCTGTGCCAAGGATAAAGTGCTTGAATCTTTCCACCGTCATTTGCCTGCAGTGAGCTTCAGCAAGTCACTTAACCAGACATTGTATTGGGGCAACTGGGAATCTGGGCTAGGCAACTTAATTAGCTCTTGGAATACAAGTGTAGCAACTATCTATGAACATATGATGATTAAATGCAAAAACAAATGTGGTCAATTAGTATTTGCTGACGGTAGTACAAACACCTCAAAGACAGCAAAAAGTGAGTTAAGTGGTGTGAAACGAAATCTCTAGATAATTTCAATGCGCAGTTCTCAAAGAATAGTGCATTTTTTCTATGGTGTATGAACTATGGAAATTTACTGAAGTCTGTGATGTGCAATGTTTTTTTTTTAAAACAACTTTATTAAATTATCACTTAAGACATTGGCACACATACTTTAATAGAAAAATAAACATTTTTATTTACATGCATTACACACACACACACACACACACACACACACACACACACACACACACACACACACACACACACACACACACATTTTCTTTCTAACAATTGTCATTCACTCTAAAATTACATAAATTGCTCAATTTCTGCCTTCCATTAAACATCCCTCTTTCACAAATATTATTTTGCATTTACTGTTCCCAAGACTGCCATTAATTTCTATGTAATTTGCTCCTTCCCTTTTCTAAATATCCCACCTCGAGTTTTTGTACTGTGATGTGCAGTGTTAAGTTCCACGCAGGGGCAATATAAATTGAACAAACAATCACCAAATTTTACTTCTATCAGGTGATGCCTGGAAAGCATTCACATATCATAGATTTCTGTTTGAGGAATGCAGTCTAGTACAGACCTTTCAGAGAAAGACATGTATTAGATCTCAGAACACTTGCAGTTATATTCAGGTGACTCCGTTTTATCCTGTCAATTCAACATAAGCAAGACATTTTACAGCTGTGCAGTGATGAGTTGCCCCCCCTCCCCGAAAAGATAAGAATTTAACAACACTGTGACACTATCAAATAAGCATCTGTATTGTATGAAATCTTACAGCAGTCTGAAGAGGTACACGATTGCACACACAGTAGAGAGTCGATTATCCAAAATGTCATTTATCCAAACCAGCCTTCCAAACTTTTCGGTTAGGAAAAATAATAAAGCCAGGATATGTAAACATTATAAGTATGCGCTTGAGCATGTTTTTGAGCTTATAGCCAACTCGTGTGTGAAAAATATTCTTTACTGTCCACTGGAATCTCTGAATGGTTGGAAAGTGTATTCCTGCCTGCAAAAAAAAAAAAAAAAAAAAAAAAAAAGATTTGAGAACTTCTTTATCCGTTTCAGTTATACAATTGATTATCCGAAGTACCCTAGGTCCCAATTAGTCTGGATAACAGAGTATCTACTGTAAATAAGCTTGTGTCTAGTGTCATGACATAGGTAATGCTTAATTTATAAAGCAACCAAACAGTTGGTTTGTTTTTTTACAATATTAGACACTTCAGCATCAAACAGAAAGCTAACCATGTAGGCTTTCAATTACTTTGCAATGTCCGTCAATTGCATGTTTTCATGAAAATGCTTAAGTAATGGAGGGTAAGCAAGCTGTTCTGTGTATTTTGGCACTGGTTTCGGAAACATTTAGTCCAGAATTATTAAGCTGATGTTCTAGTTTAATAAATCCTAATAGCAAGCTTTGAAGACTTCTGACAGTGTCAACGACAGGTACTAGTTTGGGAGATCAAGCTCATATTAAACTGACTTCAGAACTCCCAGTGTTCAGCCATTTAACTGAAAAAAAAAACAATGGCATTTCGCCTCTGTGCTGTGGCACAAATTCATGGACAGATATGGCCAAGAGCTGAGCTTTCCCATTTTACATTTTACTTATCTAGTCATAAAAAAGCCAGAAAACTAGATTAGGTCTGAGCAGTGTGAAAAGCTTTAGAAGGATCTATAAAGGGGTGCTCCCAGCACAGCATCATTCATACCTTTCCATCACTTCAGAGATGGTAAGTAGTATCAACACCATGATATTTATGAAAGTCATGTTTCACGACACTCCAAATGTGGTTAGAACTTTGGAAATCCAAATGAAAGTCTGTAAACAACTTTGCCAGATATTTTTTTACAGTGGCTTTAGGACACAAGCTGGTTTGTATTTTTTTTATGCAGTTTTTGATGTAGATATTTTACAGCTTCATATATATATATATATATATATATATATATATATATATATATATATATATATATATATATATATATATATATATATATATATATATGTATGTATCTGCTTTGGGAAGGAGCCAAGTACAACCTCTTTTTTCAATGCCAGGACAAAACCCGCTCAAATTTTCTTAAGTAGATACCATCCAACAAAACTTCTGCTTTCAGTGTACAATACTTTTTTCCATGCTTTGCAGGCCTTTGCTAAGGTCTGGAGTTTTTAAATTCTTGTTCCTGCAGTATAATAGGGCTGAAAGTAACATCCGATTTTTCACCAGGTACCCTATCATTACCTCCCAGGAATGGATGGGAAGTAGAAACATTTTCTCAGTCTTGAAGTAAGAAGAGTGTTAATGCTCTTACAAGAGTCCTTGCAGCTGGCACTGGGTTACTGGTGTCAGATTAAGGACTTTTTCTCTTTGATTAGTTTTTCCTCTTCACACTGTTTGACAGCTGAACCATATATATGACACTGATATACAGTGAGAAATAAAAGATGGCAATTCTGAAGTCCAGTCTCTCTCAGATCCCAGTTTGTGCAGGCTAGCAGTAGCTTCAATGATGGACAGCAAGACTCATTCAGACTGGCAGGTGAGTCCAAATGCAGAATGACAAGCACCAAGAATCTGAGATCTGTTAGAAGACTTTTTGGAAGGGAGCATCACCCTTGCATCCCTCACACCCCCATTTCATATATAAACTAATTCCAAGACCCCAAATCTTCAGGGGAAAGAGGGAATAACCCAACCCTGAAGTATGTCTGGTCTGTTTATAACATAAGATCACTACAGCCAATGCCTTTTGAAGTATTTTCTATGCATTTGCTACTTGTTTTACTTATGTTTTATATTTATGAAGAATCATAAATATATACACTAGCTGAGGGTGTTGACAGTACTAGTGAAGGATTAAGGTGGGACTTGCTGTTAAACATCCTGCGGGAGACTCCGATTAAGCCCATCCATCAAAAGCTATAGCTGGAACTGTTACATTAAAAAGAATGGTCCAAAAAATAAGGTGGATATGAATTGTGACATCAGCGGCTGTTTCATCAAGAATCCATTTCCATAAAATTGTGAAAAGAAAAGTAACAGAAAGTCCCCATACCACAAAGTAGGGGGTATTACCTCTTGTGCATTCTTACTTCTTTGAAGTCATACCAACTCAACAGGAAAAGAGCAATTTCACAGAAATGCTCAACAAAATGATATCTGATCTCAACCAAACAGGTAATGATACACTACAATAACTATGGCATGGGTCTAACAATATTAGATGCAGGCACAGCTCTTGCAATGCTATACATGGCCACAGGTCTCAACACTAGACAAGGGCAAGCAATGAGCCCAAAGCACACCAGCAAGCATTTGTCCAGTTCTGGCAGTGCTAGACATGGGCAAAGCTCATGGAAAACTGGCACGAACAAAGCTTGGAACAAGTGTGCAAACAACTCAACACAGCAGAAACATTCACATAGCTCTTCCAGTGCTAAGCATGGGCATTACCCTAAGAATAACACGTCTGCAATTCTGTGACAATACTAGGCAAATCAACAGTTTATAACAATCATGCAAACAGCTCTGGAAGCAACAAATACAAGCAGAGATGTGGCAATACTAGTCTTGTACAGAGATCTCTGTCAGAGCCTGTTAGCCTTCATCATGCACAAAACTGAAACCCATGGCTAAAAATACATCTCTGACAGTATTAATCTAATACATTTCTGACAGTATTAGGAAAAGGTACAGTTCTGGCACTGCAAGGCATACACACTGATGCCCGCATCATCATGAAAAACTATGACTGGGTAAGTCATGCACAACTTTAAGCCCAATATCATGAAGACAGCTTAAAGGACCAGATATGTGAATGGCTCTGGTAATACCAGCACTAGGCAAGGGCACAACTCTTACAATAAAGAACTGTCAGCACCAGGCAACAGCAAGATTCTAATAATGCCAAGAATAAGAAGAAATCTGACAGCAGCAGGCAATGGCACAGCGCTGACAATGCCAGGAACAGGAAGCAATCTGCCAGCACCAGGCAATGGCAGGGTTCTGACAATGCCAGGATCAGGAGGAAATCTGCCAGCAGCAAGCAATTTCACAGCTCTGACAATGCCAGGAACAGGAGGAAATCTGCCAGCAGCAGGCATTGACACAGTTCTGACAATGCCAGGAACAGGAGAAAATCTGCCAGCAGCAGGCAATGGCACAGCTCTGACAATGCCTGGTAGTCTAAGAACTCTAACAGCAGCAGTCATGGACATGGGATTTGACAGCACTAGGTACAAGCACAGCTCCAAGACGATGATGATGTACAGGCACAGTTCTTGCAATAAGAGATATGGGCAAAGCTCCAAAGGTAAAAAGCATGGGCACAGCAAAAAACATTCACAAAGTTATAACAACACAAAGTACGTACACAGTTCAAACAGCTCTAAGCATGCTCACAGTTCAAAGTACACACACACACACACACACTTCTGGCAGCACCAAACATGCACACCATTTGGACAACACATTCTATACACAGTTCTGGCAGCAGCAAACATCTACATAGTTTTAACAACACAAGTATACACATATACACACAAACTCATATGCACACACAGTTCTGACAGCACCATGCATGCCCACAATTCCAAAACAACAAAGCATGAACAAACATGGTGCAGCACCAGTAGTGTGTGAAGATGTTGAGAATGCCATGTGAGAGAACAACTCTGACAGCAATGCCTGTGATCAAAGCTCTCAGGGGGAGGCGCAGGCATGTAAAAAATTATTGTTTCATACTGCATTTTTCAATCATTGACGATTTTGTTTATTTTTTCTGTGTAGTTTTCTCCTGGGCCTCCATTGAAAATGGGCATTTGCTCAGTCGGACTATCCTGGTCAACAAATGTAATAAATAAATAAAAATAAACAGCTGTCAAACTACAAAAATAAACAAAAGAATCCAGCTCTAACAGAGATCTTGTACTTATGGCACAGAAACATTACTGTACATTAAAAGTAAGGATCCAGTGCTGAAAAACACTAGTAAAATGAATCACTTCAAGTCTGACAGGTTCAGTATTAACAACTGTGCTTCCTCCTCTAAAAGAGATACCACAACCATTCTTCTATTTCTCTCTGACACCAAAGCACATTAAGCACATTCAAAATGCAGTACTGCCCTTTAGAGATTTAAGCATAGTGTCTATCACCACAGAGCAATACAGTTATTTGCAACAGCCACCAAAAATTAAGAATGCAGAATTGTTGCCATGGAAATAGGTGACAACATTAAGTTTCTCATCTCCCTTGGTTACCGATTCGTGATCTCCAGGTCTTTTAAGTTTTACATCATATATTTTAACTGAAAGGGTTCTTCTAGTGCAGAAATGTCCTAAATCTGCTGGATTAGACTTTCTTAGCAATAACTGTACAGTCTAATACCTGGCTAATTCAGTCAAGGGAATAACAACCAATCAAGACAGAAAGGTACGCCACTAAATCAGATGTATGGCTATTCATCAAGTCCATCTACAGCAGTCATGCTCGAAAAACAGCTTCTCAGATGTCTAATACACTTCACAGGCTGATTCATATCTATCAGACAGATAGCGAATAATCTGAATAGATGCTACAAACTGTCCTTTAACCCCCCCCCCCACCAAGATGGCCATTCAGTGTAGCCTGTTGCAAACTTAGGTATGAATTTGTACTTACTCTGTCCTGCTGAGTGTTACTAATGGTTTGCTGAAGGAAAAACCAACAAAAGGCAGATCTTCTCCTGTGAATCCTGCAGAGTTCATTAGTCGAGGCACAGGCAATGATGGCAAAGAAGGTTTCTCTGGCTCTTCAAAATTGGAGGTATCATCTTCAGATTTGAGGGTAGGTACAAATGGGGGAGGAGCTGAAGAGAAATAGAGATGTAAAAATAAGGCCAGCCCAATTCATAAATAGTATACAGGGACACAGAGGCAGTGACAGAGCTTTCCACATCGTAGCTGTGTCGGATTTCTCTTTTGCAGGAAGACTGAATCAGCTCTCAGTAAGCAATCACAGTTATAAGAGGTTAACCCTTCAACCTGTAGATTATGCAAATCAGCACAACACAGTCAGATGCACACACATACATAAAACACAAGCAAACATATATAGTGTCACACTACGCCCACACGCACAAGCACACACAGTATGCATTACAGATATCTTATGGGATATCACAGGACGTGAAAAGCAGCACAGAGTAAGTGAATGGTGAATAAAAGAGCACCTGCTGGCTCTCAGAAAACTCAATGGGTTGCCAAAGCTGCTGTTTGACTGCTGACACATGCCATTAGGTAGTGAGCAAGACTTGAACAAAAGGAACATCTCCTCCTGAGCAGCAGTCTGCAGTGCATTCAGCTAATCCATGCTGCTGCTTCTGGCAGAGATGGCCTGGCTGCTGAGTAACCCCTTCAGTGCCACAGCCAGGGATGTAATGACACTTCCTAATACCCCGCAAATAAACACACACACACACATACTATGAGATCCCACATGGCTGAGTAGAGCCTTATGGGGTAAGTGCTGCACATGTATCAATGGACAATTTCAAGTTCAGGCCAGGGCCTTGAGCAGTATAACAGGCACAATATTTAAATCAAACTATTTGCAGCTTCTTTTTGGGTTGGTCTGGAACACTGAACACTGACTCCTTAACTGGAGATAACTCCCAGTACCCAAAATAATAAAACTCTACCCCTCTCATACCCAAAATAATAAAACTCTACCCCTCTCATACCTGTACATCTGACACTAATACTTACAGCCTTCTCTTTTCTCTTTATGTAGCCATACATAAATGCTTTGATATAAAATTTCTCACTGGATTCTCCACTTCCCATACAGCTGTTCTCACAATTATGTAATGGTACAGTAGCCATCTCCTTGTCGTATAATGATGTTTCAAACAGACTAGATGCCTACTTTCATTCTTTTATATCAAGAGAATGACTTAACATTTTGATAAATGAAATAAAAAATAAAAAAAAAATAAAAATAAGCGTTTACATTCCGGCAAATGAAAACAATAAAACAAAGATATATGAAGAAATCCAATGCAGGTAAACGTTATATAAGCTCTCAAACTGGAAGCAGTCACCCACAAGTTACAGTGCATGCTCATAACTTACTGGTGAAGTGCTTTTATTCTATACAAGACACCACAGCCCACATATGCAAAAACACAGTGCCAGCTGAAATTGTAAGCGCCCACACTAAGCATACAAATGAAAAACTCATCTCAGATACAATTATCTAAATTCTCTTAGTAAGGCTTTCCTTCTTATTTATACTTCTTTTACTTGAAAACTTTATAGAATCAGGTATTGTAGACTAATTACATCTGCAAAACTTGCATCTCATTTTTAAAGCTCAATATGAAAATGTTTTTATAGACTGCAGGCATTAGGCAGCAGACACTAGGAAAAAACATGCAGAACAGAGCAAAGAACAAACAAGGGTGACTGGGAACAAGGCTGAGCATTATTAGTCTACAATACAAGGAGTGTGAGCAGGAAGATGGAGAGTTTCAAGCAATGATGCAAGAGATGAGGGTGGACACTGCAGATATCACATAAACATGGGCCACAGACAAAGGAGATCAGCAAACATAGGGGGATTGTGGCTGACAAAATTTGCAGATGACTGCAAACTGGGCACCATAATTGACACTCCATCAGACACAGACATCCTCCAGAAAGGTCTCATAGAAATGGATAACTGGTGCCAGAGCCATGGCCTTAAGCTAAATGCCAAAAAATGTATAGTCATACCCTTTGGGAAAAACAAGGTAACCCCTAATTACCACATAGGTGGTAATCCATTAAACACGGAAGAAGTTATCAGGGACCTGGGGACCCAAGTTGACAGTAACCTCTCTTTTGACACTCACATTGCCAAAGTGGTTAGGAAGACCTTCTACATTGCCCACCTGATCATGAAGGGATTCACATCCAGATCAGGAGAGGTCATTGTACCCCTGTACTCTTCACTTATCAGACCAATGATTGAGTACAACGCCCCAAATGTACCTTACCCGACACCTGCAGCAGTTGGAAAGACCCCAAAAGTTCCTCACCAAAAGGATAAAGGGGCTCAAACATATGTCATACGATGCCCGACTGAAGAAACTCCAGCTCTATTCAGTCGCATACCGTCTGCTCAGAGGTGATCTGTGCCTGACATACAAGGCCATGTCCAACCCGGAATTAATGGACATGCTCCACCTCAAAAAATCCAAATCCACCAGAGCCACGAGAGCAAGAGACTTAAACCTCAACACGGATATAAATAGGACGTGCTGGAGGAACAGATTCATCACCCAGAGACTCCCTACACTATGGAACAGAATCCCAGTCCATGTGAGGCAGAGCCCCTCACTGACTCTGTTCAAGAGAAATCTTGACGAGTGGATGGGAGATCGTAGGTTTACCCCGGGAATCATCTCTGTATCACTGCTGGACAGAGGCACAGCAAACTAATGGGTATAGTATTCTCATCCTAAGGGGTGGTGAAAGCCACACACACTCTGGCTAGGCTTATAAATGCCCTAGGGCAGATAGCCTAGTATGAACCTATGAACCTATGAGCATGAAGATGCTTAGGTGTATGTCGCTCATGGATGAGAGAAAAGGTAAAAATAGTGGTTGAGCAGCAAACTACATTAAAACAAGGGCATCAGATGTGAATCCAGAGAGGAGAAACACCACTAAACCATTAATGGGGCTGGGGTACAGCCAGGATTAAAAGGTAGGATAAGTGTTCTGGCTATTAAAGGAAAGCAGGAGGGCTGATAAATTATATCATCCCCCAGACAGAGCAAAAGATGATGATGACAGATAGTGGTGGAGAAAATAAAAAGTAGAATAGGATGAAGAAAACAAAACTTGTGGGGACTGGAATCTGCCAGGAACAAGCTGGAAATTTTTCAAATTCGATACTAGAAAGCTAAAGAGGTCTTAGACAATGAAGGGTTCAGGCAACTTTTTTTGAAACTGTACCACAAAGTTTAGAATTATGTCTGTGACCCTAACCAAGGCACAGTGTGCCTAGGTGAAGGCACGTTTTCCAAATTGATTATGTTATATGCCACTGTGTAGTTTAGAGTTTAGAATTACAGGAAGAAGGGTAATGAATGCAAAGACTGATGAATGGAAGAAATTTCATGGGAGTGGATTGCAATAAGATGGGGAGATAATAAAAAGGTAAGTTACGAGACAGAGAGAGTATCAAGGGAGTAAACAACCCATGGGTCCAAGTCAGAGAAATGGACAAGGGTTTAAGGAATAGATACAGGCAAAAAGAGGAAAATGCCAATGTACCTACAAAGGAATGTGACGACAGAAATTATGGCAAAAGATAGGGTATACAAGAGGTAGAAAGGGAAGTACAGGGGAAAGGCACAGTACAAAAAGCACAGGCTGAAACATAGTAAAAGGGAATAACTAAGGGAGAAAGAAGTTGCGCAAGAATTTACCATAACAGTAGATGCTCAGATAGCACACTGTTGCAGTACTATTGACAGATGAGACATATCTTGCCCAGAATATCATACATTTGACCAGTATGCCAAAGCTTAGGAGCTCCCTTCCTCATCCATCACACATTTGACCTTACACACAAGCTCAAGGCTGTGTACTGGTACTTAAGGGCCATACAAGCAAGAAAATCCTCAGAGCTTTCTTGCCCCAGAGAGAGACAGACTGTAATGAGGACAGACTCAATTAAGTAAGAAAATAAGTTTGTGGGAAGGGGAAGGACAGGCACATAAGAGTCCTAAAACAAAGAAACGGGGATGTAGGGAGGGTGGATATACTGCAATAATGATCCATTTCAACATCTAATGTTATGATAAGTTGTTGTACATCTGTACAATGTTGATTACATCATGTTGCGGCAATGCTAACAGATGTGACCATTCCCAAAGGTTTTAGGAAGTCTGAGATGATGCAATAGAAACATTACTGTAGGCCAGTAAACGTAGAAATATGGTTCTGGCAAACATGGTTCTGGCTATAGAAAAGGCATCAATTTGTAATGGTGAGAATATTAGATGAAGTTACTACCTTTAATACAGATATGGAGTCCATTCCTTTAAAGCCCCTGAAGAAGTTATAGCTCTTGTAAAGTGAGTTTTAATGTGGAAAGGAATACCCATAAAAATTCACCCAAAATGGTCTGTTTGGAAGTTAATGAGTGACCCTGTGTTTTTTTTTTCTTTTACCTTTTTTTTTAACCTCAAAGGAAATAATACATAGATCAGATTTTCTAATCCATTTGATCTTGTGTAAGTAAATTTTCAACTGCCTGTGTACATCTAATAAATGTTGAATTATTTCTCCCTAACTTTGAGGGTTATGAGACAGTGATTCAGGCACATTTCCATAAAAACTTAGGCATAAATAAGTGATTAGTTCTAAGGGAAACCCTGTGCTTATGCAAAATCACAAGTCACAAAGGCTTGTAGTTCAGAGATTCTTAACAGTTCTTAAAAACTGCTTACTGATTTCTCAGTGAACATTTTTAAGGATACAGAGGAAAAGTGTTTAAAAGGTGTTAAAGTCAGTTCTCAAGAACATAATTCAGGTCCTGACCAGGAGGAATAGATTTCATAGGTTCATAGGTTCATACTAGGCTATCTGCCCTAGGGCATTTATAAGCCTAGCCAGAATGTGTTTGGCTTTCGCCACCCATTTTAAATTTATTTTGCTATGCCCTTTTTCGAGGTTAGTATACTGTGCCTCTGTCTAACAGTGACACAGAAGTGATACCCGGTTTAAACCTACGATCTCCCATCCACTCATCAAGATTCCTCTTGAAGAGAGTCAATGAGGGACTCTGCCTAACCTGGACTGGGATTTTATTCCAGAGTGAAGGGAGCCTTTGGGTTATGAATCTGTCCCTCCAGCATGTCCTATTTATTTCAGTGCTGAGGTTCAAGTCTCTCGAGCGCATAGCTCGATGGGATTTGGATTTTCTGAGTGATTAGCTGTTGAAGACTCCTTTTAAGAACTGTTTGACATATAAACATGAAGAAAAAGGTGGGCCTGAAATGGCTGACAAATGTACCTTAATAGAGATATATACTAAGGCAGAATTGAGCAGATCGCACAGATATTTGAAGATGTATGGTATACCTGCCCAAAAGGGACCCAGTCCTCTTTATAGCATCAAACATATAATCTTTTCCATTTTGAAATACATTTTCTAACTGTAGTTCTTCTAGCCTCCTTTATTACTTGTGTAACATATTCTATGTATAAAGGTGCCTAAAATGGATTAAAAGCTCATTATCCATTCCACATACCCTGGAAAGTACAGACCCATTAGTTTCACTAGCCTCATATGTAAAGCTATGGAGTGTACTACCTCAGACTTCATTAATCTAGATACTGAAAATCTCATAACTCTGTACTCTCATCAATTTGGCTTCGTCAAAGGTGGTCCTGCCTCTGAAAAAATAACTAAAGTAGTGGGTAAAGGTCATGCAGTGTTATGAAGTACATACAGCATTATCTGGAGCTGGCCAAAGCCTTTGATACTATTCCCCACACAGTCATTACTTGCAGACTTGTAAACCTGAACATAAAACCTTATGTTGTACAGTGGACAGCTAACTGGCTGTCTGAAAGAACCCAGGTGGTTAGAGTCGAAGGTACCACTTCTGAAAGCAAAAAAGGTACCCACAGGGCTCAGTGTTGGGAACTCTTCTATTTGGCATCTGTTTCAAAGACCTTCAATCCAGAACTCCTTGCCTTTAGTTCATCGAAGTTCGCAGATGACTGTGAACTGTGTGCTCTTATTCAATGTTCTAATGGCTCATAATTGCTCCAGCATGGGTTAGACCATGTCTCAAATTAAATGTGAAAAACGTAGCACAGTTCATTTTTGTAGCCAAACATATTCACAAACCTTAGAAGTGACACACTCCTCTAATCCAACACCATCGTAAGGGATATAGGCGCTCTTTTTAATAATTCCCTATCGTTTGACCATCATAGCCCTAAAGTAGTTCTGTCTGGCTCATCTAGTTTCCAAAGTTATCGCTAATAGAACCAAAGAAATCTCAATTCCCCTTTTTCTCGTATTTCATCATGTCCAGTACAGAATACAATGCACTTTTTGTTATGCATTTGTATAAACATATCAATTAACTTGAGAAACCTCAGAGATCCATAACTAAAAAGATAAGTAGCCTTAAAAATCTTAGTTCTCAACTCAGACTGGTATCTCTCTGTCCTCGGTCTCCAATAGACTCGTCCATGGAGATTTGTGTATAGCCTCTAACTATGAGAGAGCCAGCCCTCTTTGATCACCTATTCCTTCACAGTAACAATGATACCTCAGATACATGGTTAAAAGAACTAAGCCCTCATCAGCAGTTGAATAAGACAGATTGGCATGATAGATTTATATCCCAATGTATCCCTTACCTCTGGAACAAACTTTCACTACATGTCAAGCAAAGTAGCATCCTTTACACCTATTACATAGGAGGTTACTAGGCCAATGGTCCTGGGGTCTTTACAAGCCTAGCCAAGAATTTATCGCCAAAAAAAAAAATGAAACCTCAATCAGCACATGTCGCCCTGTTAATGAGGGACAAAGTTGGAACCCCTGGCACAGATTTGTTGTTTCCCATCCACTCATCAAGGCTGCATTTGAAAAGGATCAGCGAGGTACTCTGTTTGACATGCATGGGAAGTCTATTCCAGAGACAGGACAACCTCTGGGAGGCAAACCTGCCTCTCAAGCAGGTTTTTTTGATGTCGTATATTAGATTTTAGGCCTTTCGAGTGGGTAATTCGAGAGGAGTTAGATTTACGGATATGAAGCATTTCTAGTAGGGCAGGGTAAGATATTGCCTTGTAGGTGAGACATAGATCATCTCTGAGCAATCTGTATGATACCGAATAGAGTAATAGTGATTTGAGCCTTTCTGCATAGGACAGGTGTTGGAGGCTATGGATTCTCTTTGGGAGGTATTTCTGCGCCTTTCCAGTTGGTGCAGGTGTTTGGAGAGGTACATACCAAATGGGGCGATATACTCAATTATATGTCTAATAAGGGAGGAGTACAGAGAAGTAATAACCTCCTTTTTTCTGGATTAAATCCCTTTACTTATGAGATGAACCATGTAAAAGGCTTTTCTGACCACCGCCGCCACATGATGGTCGAATGGGAGATGGTCGAATGGGAGATTGCTGTCAACCGGAGTACCCAGGTCTCTCACCACAGGTTGTGTGCTTAGGAGGTTGCCATTAACGTGATAATCAGCATGGCTGTGTTTTTGCCGAATGATACAATAATACATTTTTTTGCATTTAACTTAAGGTCATGACTTTGGCATCAGTTACTTGTAGCTGTGAGACCCTCTTGCAGTATATGTTATCATTTGGGGAGTCAGTGACAGCATCCAACTTACAGTCACCTGCAAACTTGATCAGCCACAGGCCCTTTGTCTTTGCCTGGACCTCTGAGAAGTAGATGCCAAACAGCAGAAGTCACAGGACAGATCCCTGGAGAACACCACTAGTGACACGTCTGCTGTCAGAGGTAGTGGCACCAATTTTGACCTTATGGGTCCTATCTGTGAGCCAGCTGGCCACCCATCTGACGATACAGGGATTAACACCAAGTTGTGTTAGCTTTTTGATGATGTCCGAGTGGGGGATTGTGTCAAAGGCCTTGACCAGGTCAAGGAAAGCTGCATGTACTGACTTTTCTGCATCCAGGGCCTTGGTGACAGTCTCAAAGAAGTCAACTAGGTTCAATAGGCAATATCTGTCCCCGACAAATCTGAACTGGGTGGGGTCAAGTTCTTGGAGATTGCCTATATCCTTGTTTATGAGATCCAGAATACGCTCCATGGCTTTACAGATCAGACTTGTCAAGCTAATGGGACAATAGTTTACCAGGTCAGTAGTGGCACCACCTTTGTGCAAGGGGATGACAATGGCGGTTCTCTACTCTGTTGGAATGAAGCCTGTAATTAGACTGTGGTTGAATAGGGTGCTCAATGGCAAAGATAGTTCTTGCTGGAGATGGTGCAGAATACAGCCTGGGATACTATCAAGTACCATGCTTGCACTTTATCTACAGAGATGTGAGGTGTGGGACAAGTATCAGGGCTGTCGACTGGGCCTTTGGGGGGATGATAACAGGGTGAAGTTTGTGCTGAAACTTTCAACTAGTAGGTTGGCTAAGTCACCAGGATCAGTGTAAGTGGTACCATTAAGTACTAGTTTGGAACAAACTTCAACTCATAATTGGCTTTAGAGGTTTTCACTAGTGATCCAGTTTGCCTGCTGAGGCGGAGGAGGGAGTTTTTCTGATTTGGAATTTTTTTCCTTTTTACCATTGGACAACACTTTTTTCCTTTTGTTATAAAGCCTGTTGATAGAAGATGTCCACCAGACAGGTTTGTGTCTCCTTGAGGAGCAGGTGTTAGTTCTGTTGGGTATGTCTGAGTCCATGCAGTTGTACAGGTGTTTGTATATTGCACTGGCGTACTGTTCAGCATAGTTGTCTGCATCATTTCAGGGGGTCGGTGGTGTGAAGCTGCTGATACCCTCCCTTAGGAGACTGTAGTCCGCTTTTGAGAAGTTTTTTAGCCTGGTTACAGGTGGGGAGGGGTTGGGTGGGATAGAAACTTTGAATGAGACAGACTGATGATCTGATCTCACCAGGGAAGAACATACTATGGGAGTGGTGCAGCAGTCGCCCATGTTGGCGAGAACCAAGTCCATTATGTTATCTCCTCTTGTGGGGGATGAGATCAGCTGGTCTAGTGCGTTAGAAATGATGAAGTCAAGGAACTGCTGGGTGAGTGCATTAGTGCAGGAATAGTTCACCCAACCTATGGTGGGGTAGTTGAAGTCACCAAAGATCAGGGTGTTAGGGAGTACCTTAATGGAGTCAAGTAGGTCTAAGTAAGAGGAGTGGGTGTCCTGAGACATGGAGGGGGGGGGTCTATAGCTGGCTATAACTTGGATGGGTGTCTTGCCAACTATAAGTTGTACCTGGAGTAATTCCAGTGCATCACGCTGGTAAACCAGTCTGGAGGTGTGCCTGTCCTTAATGAAGATAGAGACTCCATCACCCTTAGTCTTTCCGACTTCATTTTGGGGTTGGAAAAGTGTGGAACAAGGTATAGCCTGGTAAGGCAGGGGTGCTCTCCGCAGCCCTGAACAAAGTTTCCATGACTGCAAAGACACAGGCATCTTCCAGTGTGAGGAGAGCCTCCAGTGAGTGCATTTTCAGATTAAGGCTCTTAGCATTGAGCAGCATGACCTTCAATTTGCTTTTTGATAGATCATTTATGTTAGAAGATTTGTCTTTGGGACATAACCTAAAAAAGGCACAATGGGGGAGGCAAGAGCCTTGGCCAAGATCTGGAACCCCAGGGGTGACAGCTGGAGGCCATCTCTGGCAAAGTATCGAGGCCTGTCAACCATGTCATCCCAGGCTGACAGATACTGGATCCCCATGGAAAGACACCAGAAAATAAGCCAATTATTGAAGTCGATCACTTTTTGTTGGTATTGTGGTGGTATTCTTGGTGATGGTAGGATGCTGCTTAGGGCTAGGGTCATACCTTCCTGGAGCACATACTCTGAGAGCTGAACCACGTCTATCTTCGTATAGTCCAGGGAAGAACGTCTCAAGTCATTTACACCAACATGGACAATGCAGAGTCATACTTGTACCTGTTGTGGAGAGACTTCAATGCATGCGTGATGTGGAGGATTCTGGCACCTGACAAACAGCTGACCATGGCCTTCTCCTTCTTGAGCCTGTTGAGGGGGACATCAGTGTGTCTCACGATTGAGTCACCAATGACTAGTATGTTTGGTTTATTTATTATGAGCTGGGTTGGTTTACTGTTAAGCTTAACTGGCTGTGTTTGTGAGAGACTGGTGTTTTGACTACTGTGTGTGATGTGATTGGTGTTGTGTGTGAATGTTAGCGAGTGTGTTTCAGGGGTCTCTGTTGTTGAGGACCCCTGCATAGGTGTGTGTGTGACTCAGTGGTGTGGTGTTTGTGCTGGCAATCTCCTCTTTGTCAGAAGCACTGACTGTGGTGTGAGAGAGCATGAATTCCAGCTTACTGACGTAGATGCATCTCTCGCAAGTAGAAGAATTATGTGCTAGGAGAAGGGGACTGTCCGTGAACATGTGGCAGTTGCTACACTGTCTCAGTGTGCCCATGTCGACCAGGCTGGCAGGAGAAACTGATGGGAATTGTCCAGACATAGTGCTCTGAATAACTGGCAGACTTATGGAGAGCAGAATTTGATAAGGGTTTTTCCACAAAAACCCTAAATGTAAAATAACTGGCCTGAAGCACAAGTGCTAAAACCAAAACTAAGATGCTTAGAATAGCAGGTAAATTTAATCAGGCTACTAACAAACAGTAATAAGTGCAGAATAAGAGCACTCGAACACTTAAAAGCAGAAACTAAGGTAATAAAGAAGGTAGAAGACAGTTACAGTAAGAGCAGCTGAATAAAAAATAAAAGTATAAATGGATTTTTTTTTTTTAGTAGAGAGAGGGAACAGAGCAAGATTAAGAGACTATAGGGGCTGTCCTTCTCAAATGCTTTCTCTCTGTACACAGTAGAAGAGATGGGACTGGTAGGAGTTTCTGAAATAAATATATGATCTCAATGTACTCAGTTGAGTGAGCAAATGAGATGGGCCTAGGAGGAGTGTCCAAACAAATTTACAGTAGGGGCGGGCAATTCCAAAGCCACCAAGATCAACACCACAACAAGAACAGGGAAGGAGGGTGGGAAACTAACTGCAGAGAGACCACAATATTCAATTAATATTCAGTGAAAGAAATAAATAAAATGCAGTACTATCTGAAATAAATAGTTCAAGATGAACTTAAATAACTGGATGGACAGCCTCAAATTCTCCTCTGGCCTGCCTTGTCTTGCCTTCCTTGAGGATGGGGGAACTTCTGAATAGGGTTTTCTTGCTAGGATTACAATGGTCTGCAGACTGACTGTCTAGTACTTAACTATGAACCTATAAACCTATACTGAGAGACTCAGAGTCTTTACATTTGAGTAGATTAGAAAGCTCCTCAGCTGTGTGAGCAAGTCCATCTTGTGAGGTAATTTGTGGTGATTGCCCTTGGCTAAGTCGAAAAGAAGGGAGAACTAGTGCTGTCTGGGCCCAAAAAGAGTCACAAGGAGAATTTTGGGATTTTTCTTCTGAATCTTCAGGGGGACGTTTTGAAGAGGAGGAAAAGGGGAGTGCAGAAATTTCCCATTCCATAAAAAGCAGAAGCAATCTGCTGTCTAAGTGTCTTTGCAGGGGATACTGGAACAAAACATTCTGAGCTGAGCTGATGGTTTGGACTGTAGGCAAAAAGGCCCACCTCTGTGATTCCCCACTGGTATACAATCTGGAAGAAAACCTCTCTGCTCACTGGGGGTCTGCCTTTGACGTGCTCAGGCAATATCCCAAGCTATTCTTTTCTGATGGAATGTAGACTGGTTGGAGGAAAAGACTGGGATAAACAGCAATATCCCAAGCTATCATAGCTAGTCTGCACAAATCTAAGATTTTCTGCCCCCTCATTTATTGATGTATCACATGACAGGTAATATTGTCAGTTATTCCTGAGACCCCAATTTGTGGAAGGACTAAAGAGCAAGAATCCATGCTTTCATTTCTTTTATGTTCATATGCTCCCTTCTGTCCTTTTTTGCCCAAATCTCCTAAACCTTGAAACTTTTTGAATAAGCCCCCAGACCTTGTCTGAGGCATCTGTGAAGTCATTTTGTAGAGGAGGAGGAGAAGGAACTAGAAGGGGAACTCTTGGATTTGTCTTTATATGAGTGATCCACCAAGGGCAATTCTTTCTTCACAAAGGGCAAGATAGAACTTGGGAAATGGTAAAAGATAACAGTGCTGTGCCTAGATTTATTTATTTATTTTATATTTGTTTATCAGGATAGTCCGACTGGGTTGATAACCGCTTTTCAGTAGAGGCCCGGGGGGAAAAGCTTTACGTTACAATAATTTTACATTTAACCTGTGTCATATAAAATAAACAGACATTTGAAATACAATATTTATTTATTTATTTATTTACATTTGTTGCCCGGGAGTGTCCGACTGGACATAGGTCCATTTTCAGTGGAGGCCCAGGGAGAAAAGCTCCATAGTTAAAATAAACAGACAGTAGTTACACTGGATTACATAGTGATTAACAATTTAACATAGCAATTACTTACATATTTACAGATGAAAAACATAGTACATCAGTAGACAGCTTTATCTGCGAAGTACATAACAGACATTAATAAGAAGTTATGTACCTACCATAACATTCCATGTTAGTTGTCTTCTTCCCGCCTTCTTTCTTGCTGGTTGGGTTTGGAGCCAACCCTCAGCTCCGACTCAGCCATTTTCTAAAGCTCGAGAGCTACTTACTGGCTTGAGGCTTCCCTATATCCTACAATGCCTGGCACTAGACCCCCAGATCTCGTTTGGAAGACCTAACACCATAATAATATAAGAGGACAACTGTCCCAAAAGCAAGACTTCAGCTAGAGGGCTGAAGAAAAAGGTAGAGGACATAAAACGGTAAAGACTCAGCCAGTGACAAGACTCGTAGGAGGACTCTTCTTGGTCCACCTAGGCTAGGGGGATGGAGGGTGGGACGCAAGAAAGAAGGTGAGAAGAAGACAACTAACATGGAATGTTATGGTAGGTACATAACTTCTTAATGTTAATTTGTCTCTCTCGCCTTCATTCTTGCTGGTTGGGACAGCGTCCCTAGCACCTTAGTCCTGGGTGGCTCATCGGAAAAGACTCTTGAGCACAGTGGAACCAAAATCAGCTCTGCTCCTAGAGGCCAGATCCAATTTATAATGTGAAATGAAGGTATGAGGGGTGGCCCATGTGGCTGCCGCACAAATGGCTCCCATAGGTAGCCTTGATTGAAAAGCTACTGATGTAGCTAAAGCCCTAGTAGAGTGGCCTTTAGGTTTAGCAGGGAGTTCTTTATTCCTCAACTGATAGACAAGGGTAGTAATAGAGGACAACCACCTGGATAAGGTTATTTAGACACTGGTCGACCCTGCTTACCCTCCGCATAGGACAGGAAGAGTTGGTCTGATTTCCTTATTTGCTCAGTCCTATGCAATAATTGCCTATGAACGTCCAACTGGTGTAACTTATGTTCAGCTTTGTTGGAATAATTTGGAAAAAAGACTGGCAGATCGATGGATTAATTCAAATTGTTCTCGGAGGGGACCTTAGGAAGGAACGAAGGATTAGTCCTGAGTGAAATTCTATCCTTATGGAAAACTAGATAAGGAGGACGGACACAAAGGGCTTGAAGTTCAGAAACTCTCCTCGCTGAAGTAATGGCCACCAAAAAGAGGGTTTTCCAAGTAAGCAATTTCAAGGAACGGGAAGCTGCCAGTTCAAAGGGAGGCAGTATCAAGGAAGCTAGGATCGAATTTAAGTCCCACGGAGGCGGGGGATCTCTCACTGGAGGCCTGAGCAAGATTGTTCCTTTCAGAAAGGCTTTGCAATGCTTATGGGACATGTTGCTGGTTTCTGACAGGCTCGTATGGAAATTAGAGATTGCCGCTAATTGAACTCTAATGGTGGCCGACGAGGAGCCCGCTTGAAAAAGTTCTGCTAAGAAGTCCAGAACATTATGGACAAGGGCCGTGAAGGGATCTATATTTCTAGCCTCTGCCCAGAAAGAGAAACATTTCCACTTACTAGCATAAGTCTTCCTGGTTGTAGGTTTGTGCAAAGAAAGGATAATCTCACGTACTGAATTGGAAATACTGGGAAGCCTGGCTAAGGCTGGAAGTGGAGCAACCAAGCAGTGAGGTTGAGAGACTGAAGAGACTGATGCAGCCCGCCTGACTGATGGATCAGGAGGTCCGGAACTGGGTCCAGATTCCAAGGCTGCTCTAGAAGGTGACGATGCAGGAATGGGAACCAGATTTGTCGAGGCCAGTAGGGGGCAATGAGGATCATCCTGCAACCCAGCACGGTAGCTTTCTGAATTAGTTTGGGAATTAGTGGAAAGGGTGGGAATGCATACAGAAGTCCCTGGGGCCAATCGTGAACTAGAGCGTCTCTGGGGGAGTGTCTGGGAAGAGGGAAGAGAGTGAAGAAACTGTCGCACTTGCTGTTGAGAGGAGATGCGAAAAGGTGGCTGCAAGGCTGACCCCATTTGTGGAAGATTCTGTCTGCTATTGTCCGCTTGAGAGACCACTCGTGAGGCATGAGAATAGCTCTGCTTAGCCTGTCCGCTATGACGTTGGACTTCCCAGGGATGTACGTTGCTGTCAGAAACCGTTGAGAGAAGATCGCCCACTGCCATAGTCTGAGTGCTTCTCAACATAAGGGATATGACTTGGTTCCGCCCTGCTTGTTGATGTACCACACTACAGACATATTGTCTGTCTGAATTGCAATGGTCCCAGTGGGTAGAGAGTTCTGAAAAGCTTGCAATGCTAAAAGCACCGTCCTCACCTCCAAGACGTTTATGTGCAAGTGGTACTCGTGGAGTTGCCAGGTGCCCTGGACAGTCCTGCCTGAAAATGCACCCCCCCACCCGATCAGGGTGGCATCCGTGGTCACCGTGGCAACTGAAGGAGGAAGGACAAATGGCCTGCCCTGGGGTACTGATGAAGAGACCATCCACCAAGCCAAGTGGTCTTTGCATGACTGTGTGATTATTATCTTGTGAGACAAAGGAAGTTGTTGAAAGGACCATTGGGTGAACAGCATCCACTGGAGAATCCTCATGTGAAAATGAGCCAGGGGAACTAATATGATCGCTGCTGCCATGAGACCTAAGGTTTTTAGGACAAATCTGGCCTGAATCTTTCTGCATCCTAATAATACCTGTACATGTCAGCGAATGTCTGCCACTCTGTCTACTGGAAGTCTTGCGGACAGATCTTTCGTATTTAATCTTGCACCTATAAAGGTTAAAGACTGACAAGGCGACAATGCAGACTTTTCGAAATTTATTGAGATACCTAGGTTGGAGCATGTTTGGATGGTATAATCCCTGGCTCTCAGCAATTGATGTCTGGTGGTGGCAGTAAGGAGCCAGTCGTCTAGATATGGAAACACCTGGAATCCTTGCCGTCTCAGGTGAACGGTAACCACTGCCATGCATTTGGGGGCTGTGGTGAGACCAAAGGGCAGGGCTCTGAACTGGTAATGACTGGCTCCCAGCTGGAAGCGGAGAAACCTTCTGGAATGTCTGTCCATTTTGATGTGGTAGTACGCATCCTGAAGATCTATGGAGCACACCCAATTGTCTTGACCCAGAAAGGGTAGAATGGACTGAAGTGTGACCATCCAGAACTTTGTTCTTTGAACAGACTTGTTTAGTCTGCTGAGATCCAAAATGGGTCTCCAGTCCCCTGTCTTTTTTGGTCCCAAAAAGAACTTTGAGTAAATTCCGGATCCTTGCTGGTTTGCTGGGACTTGTTGGATGGCCCGTTTTTTTTAGCAGTCTTGAAATTTCTTGTACTGCCTGTTCCCTTAGACTGGGTGGAACATCTGGGATGGGGTTGTTTGATTTTAAGGGAGTGTGGACAAACAGGATTTTGTAACCTCTGGATATGATAGACTGTATCTATCTGTCTCGAGTGATGAGACGCCAGGCTTCTGGGTACAGAGACAACCTTCCCCCGACTGCCTCCGAAGGCGGGCAGCCCCTCAGGGGTGCTGGAAGGGCTTGTCAGAGAAAGATTCTCTGCTGCCCTGATTCTGCGGACCCCCTCTGCCCCGCGGGCGGCGTCTATTGTTGTTCCCTCCTTTGCATCTGGAGGGAAACTCGCCACATGTGTCAGGCACGGCTCCCTGGGGTTTCCGGAACCACATCTTCCCACTCTTCTGACCCTTAGGGTATGGTCTAGAGGGAGTGGAAAAACAGACTCCCACGGCAGAGAGAGTATTGCCTTCCTGCTCAGACCTGGTAAGTGTATCTTTCACCTGAGGTCCAAACAGAGCCGAACCATCAAAAGGTGTGTTGGTGAAAGACGCTTTGAAGGGATCAGCGAAGTTACATAACCGCATCCAGGCATGTCTTCTCAAAGCCACGCCTGTGCCTGCGGCTCTACTCGCCCCATCAGCCGCATATGAAATGAGCCGCATGGAGGAGTTAACGATAAAATTAAGAGTCGCCAGCTGGGAGTTTATCTTGTCTTGAGCCCCCGCAGCTGATTGATCTTGCAGGGTATCTCCTAGCTCCTTGAGGAGATCCCTCTGAAGATGGGTGAAGTGGCACAAATAATTCAGCGACCACATGGAGAAGGTCGCTGAGGAAAACATCCGCTTCCTGTATCTATCCATCGTCCTAGACTCTTTATTAGGGGGATGGACAGGTACAGAAGTGTCAGCCAACTCCTTTTTCTTGGCAGCTGCTACCACCATGGCATCAATGGGGAACCCTTTGTCAGAAACTGTTTATCTTGAGGGGCCATAATAAACTTAGTGGGCCTGCGGGGGGTTGGTTCCAGTGTGTCCGGAGCTGACCACGTCTTCTGAGCCACCACTTCCATTAATGGATCGAAGGGCGGAGACACCCGAGGTGGAGGGGCGAGAACCAAACGCATCCAAGTATACCGACTCGTCCTCAGAAGGGTTAAGGGCAGACCAGTTCCCCCTCTGCTTAAGGATCTCAAGGATGTCTGAGAAAGAGGCATCTTCAGAGGGGGATCTTGGGGACCCTTTCGAATCCTCAAAGTCAGTATCTGACGTGACCGACTCTGGGGAGTCAACATGTTTCCTCTTACATTTCCTCTTTCGAGGGGGCTCCTCTGAAATCTCAGGGGAGGCCTCAGAAGAGGAAGATACACCCAGTGGGGTGACCTGGAGCATTTGATTCCCCTCGCTTGGGGTCTGGAGGAGGGGCAGAGACCGAAGCAGGCACCCTGGGGGAGGAGCTGAAGGGGCTAATCGAGGTGCAGACTCAGAAGTCAGCACGCTCCTCCATGACCTGGAAGGTGCCCCTGTCCGGCAGAGAAGTGGGCCCCTGCTCCAAGGAGACGGGAATTCTCTCCGGCACCGAAAGAGACGGCTCCGAGGCTGATGTAGGAGCCGAGTTTACCTGCGCCGAGGCTCCGAGAGGGAGAATGGGGTCGAACAAGGGTCCGATGCCACTCGCTCCCTCGGAGCCAACGAGGGAGTCTCAGCGCCCAGATCCCTCCAAGGACTGAACCATTGAAGAAATCGGAGCCGACGAAGGAGCCGAAAGGGGAAGCATCGGCGCTGACGTTTCCAGGATCCGAGCCCCAACAAGCTCCAAACTGACAGGAGGAGTCGGAGGAGGAACTACTTCAGAAAAAGGAGCAGCCACAGCCTGATGAGGAGGGCTAGTTTACATTTTAGCCAGGGCCTGCGATTTGAGGAGTCTACTAACCACTCTCTCCAAGTCATGATCGGACAGCCTCGAGGACCGAGAAGAGTGGGACCTATGGCTCCGTTCAGACTGTAGCAAAGGTGATCCCGGAGCCGAGCGAATCGACTCCAGGGATGGTGACCTGGATCGCTTACGGCTCCCTGACGGCTCCAACACCAAGGTCGGAGCCAAGAGAGATTTTGATACTTCGGTTCCGGCCGGAACCGAAATTGAAGCAGACGCTCCACCTGGCGACGGCTCTGTACCAGGAGCCGACGGCTTGGTGGGCTTCATAGGTTCATTGCCCTTGGGCCATTTAAGCCCAGCCTAGCCAATTACCGGAATGAGACCAAAACCCTGCAGCTTTGTTTTGCTAAGGTAACACTTAAACATTTATGCCATCCTCCCATCTCGCTGGCTGAGACTTTGCCGGAGTAGTAACCCCCTGAGAATTAACTTATTCCTACGCTCCTGCAGGACTCTCGGACTAAAGGCATGACATACCGAGCAAGAGTCCTGCAGGTGTAGGGCGCCCAAACAATAAACACAAGAAGTGTGACCGTCTGTCAGAGACATTTTCTGACAGCACAAGTCACACTTCTTGAACCCCGATACCATGGTATCCTTTGACATGTTACAGAAAAAAGGAATACCAATGGATGAATTTTTGACTAGTGCAAAAAAAAAAAAAAAAAAACCACACACACTAGTCCCACACCTTCACACAAAAATTTAAGGTAACAAAACTAAGAGACTATGGTCTTAGACTACAAAGGCTAAACACTACTTCCTACTGAAACAATATAAAAGGGAAGGGGATAGCCTCTAACTTAAACGGCCTACTTAGGGGGATGGGGGGAGGGGAGAAACTCTCTAAGTAAAAACGAGTTTCCTAAGGGTAAAAAAACACAGGGAAAACTAAGACTAGTCTACAGTACTACTCTGATTTAACAAAAAATTTGAAAAATATACACTAAAAGTTTAACTACTAAAATTACAAAAGATTAATACGACCTGAGCCAGTGAAGCGCAACCTCGTAGCTGAAGTGGCAAACGAGATCTGGGGGTCTAGTGCCAGGTATTGTGGGATATAGGGAGGCCTCGAGCCAGTAAGTAGCTCTTGAGCTTTAGAAAATGGCCGAGTCGGAGTAGAGGGTCGGTTCCGAAACCAACCAGCAAGAATGAAGGCGAGAGAGACAACTTAACATCAAATGTTACAATAAGAAGTTCCTGCTGCATAAAAAGTACTAGGCTTATGAACATCTGAGCTTGCTATAATCAAAGTAGCTAGTGAGGTGGAAAGAAAGGTAGTGGTTGGATGGGGTGGGTGATATTACAGTGGGAGTTGCAAGGGCATAGCCAGCATGTTTTTAGATGCGCTTTTAGTAAAGTTCTGAAGTGGGTGCATGATGGTACGGAGGTAATTGTGAACGCTCTTACAAACTTAGAAAGTTGCTAGAATAACAGTTTTTGCATTAGCATGAATTTTCTGAAGGGTATGATGTCTGAAACTCAAATGTCTTTTTGTTTTCTGACTGCAACCCAAAATGATTTGTCAAAGAATTGCGAGACCACCATCATTTTATAAGAAATGGACCAAAAATATGAGGCAAAAACAATAGTAGTAAGAAATATAAAAAACAGAGCAGATTGCAATCATAGGTTAATTCACACACAGGTTGTAAATACAAAAAAAATAAATAAATAAAAATCACACAGTACATTTTATCGGAGCCGTACAATAATGAGATTTATCAATATTGCATAGGTGTCAGTCAGTATTAGTCTATGAAGTTAAAGTTAGCTTATTTGGTTGAGAAATAGACAAAGGGAGTGTTAAAAGATAGCATTTTATTAAGTAGTGACAATTAAAAGTACAGTTATAAATCTGAGTTAGTAAAAGAAAGGATTAAAATAAATTATGGAAGTGAGAACAAGTAAGAGATGAAGGCATCTTAGTAGGAAAGTGACCAAGTATTAGATGAGTCAGGTAGAAATTAGAACTATACCTATCATTATTATTCAGTTGGGATTAAGACAGGAGCAGAGCAATGATTTGGATAGGTGGGAATTGAGAAGTGTTTTAAATATATGAGGGTTAGTAGTGGACAGTATTGGCTGAGGGGCATACCTCTCAACTATACAGATTTTTGCCTCATATTTTTGGTCCATTTCTCAAAATTATGGTCTTCTCGCAATTCTTTGACAAATCATTTTGGGTTGCAGTCAGAAAACAAAAATACATTGAGTTTCAGACATCATACCCTTCAGAAAATTCATGCTAATGCAAACACTGTTATTCAAGCAACTTTCTAAGTTTGTAAGAGAAATATTTAAAAAGTGTCCCTATTTTTGAGCCTTTGTCCCCCATTTATTTATGGTTTTGTCCAGCTTTCTTGCTCCAAGAGGTTGAGAAGTATGCTGAGGGGTCATGTTCCATAACCTGGAGATACTATTGGAATATACAGAGTTTCCATAGAAGTTGTTAGACCTGGTTACATGTAGAAGGAGCTTATCAGAGGATCTGAGTTGTCTTGTGTTGGACTGGGTTTTAAGTAGGTTTTGTAGAGCTGGACATAGATTTTATGTACCAATGAATTTTCCTCATGTGCAGTCGGGCAAATGGAATCCATTTGTATGGTGGATGCCACATATCCCAGAGCTCCCAGAATCTCTGTTTCAGAGGTCAACAAAAAGGCTGTCAGGAATAGAAATTAATCAGTTAAGAAATTAATCTTCTTTAAAGGAAGAAAGGTCATCACGATGGAACTGTTCAGTTGACAACTTAGGAACTACAGAGAACGAGAGAAAAGAAGACAGGATTTGTTGAAACTTACAGTGAAACTCAGGTTCTGAAAGATAATGACTGTGACCTTCAAGTCTTGAAGAATGTTGTGAAACAAAGAGGCTTAAATGTGAAAGTCATTCAGATAAAGGTATATGTAGATATATTGGGGCCTAGAGAAAGCTATGGCGGGCTATACACTTTTGAACACTCTCGTTGCAGTCAAAAGCAACGCAGCAAACTGAAAGTGTAATCCCAAGGCACAAAATCTTAATTTATTGTGATGATGATGAATGGGAATGTGAAGGCAGGCATCAATATTCAAGGTAACCAGAATTTTTTTTCAAAACATCAAAAGGGACAAGATTCTGGAATGTTAACATCTAGAATTTTAGAATTTTCAAAAAAGTGTTCAGGACAGTAAGATCCAAGACTGGTGTCTAAATAGCTTCTTCTCTTGCAACTATAAAAAAAACATTAAGTAGAAATCCTTCACTTTTTGATGGAAAGGAATAGGCTCTATTACTTTCTGATGTAAAAGATCTGTAATGAGTAGAGAAGTCAGATTTTGGTGAGGCACATGTGAAATTGAATGTTGAACATGTAGAGAATTCCATTGTTGTCTGTAGCCTTTCTGAAATGTTTTGAAACTCAAAAATCTGTTGTGCTCTTTTATTGCCTTTCTGCTAACTGGAATTGTTGTGGTACAAAAGGCTTGGTTTAGAGAGGTAATTTCTTTTGAATTTTGGAATAGGGGACAGAAAAAAGGCTGTTTGAACCCCTGTATAATTTTAATCTTTTCCTCCACTTTTTTTTAAATTTCAAAGAGGAACCAAAAAGGTAGTCTTCAACCAAAGGAGCATATAAAAACATTTGGCATAATCTGGAAGAGATTGGAATATTAGCCAGGAGTACCTTCTCAGCAGTGATCCAGCGACAGCAGCCCAAGAAGAAGCATCTGCCAAATAATATAAACTTAATGGAACAATGTGCAACCTGAGAGGCAGAAGGAATCATACTTTGTATAACAGTTTTTGAGTTTTGAGTCACTATCAGGAAGTTTAGGAATAAGTTTTGGACAAAAGGTAACCAATTATGTGTTCAGTAGTTAATATGAAAAGCTAAGCAAGCTGAAATATAATTGTTTTACCCACACCTGTCCATTATTCTACTGTCTCTGTCATTCAGTAAGGCATTGGTGGATGGAAAACATTTGGATGGTTTGTCAGAATCTGCGGAAATAACCGCAGACAAATACTTGTGACTGTCAGGCTTTTTTTGGCGCAGGTGTTTAAGACTCTAGAACCACACAAACTGAAAAAAGGTGTCTTCTATGGCATTTAGTATAGCAGGGACAGTGGAAGGTTTGGGTGCTTCCATATTTAAAAGATTTCAATGTCTCTTCTGAGAGAGAGAGAGAGAAAAAGTGCTGTTTTTCCTCCCAATTAAAATGTTGTATCATCTTCTATACTGCGTCCCTAAAAGACCATTCCTTTTGAGGAGAGTCAGATGACAAGGTTCCACCTGGTTCTGACTCGTATCCAAAAAAGAGCGCAATTGAGAAGAATAGTCCAAGAGCTTGAAGTCTGATTCAGAGAAGAGTCTTCTTTGGAGACTGTATCCTTTTTCTATTTAGCAGATTAGACTGTGTGGAAGCAAACTCTGTGGGGGCGTTTTGAATAGTCCTTGAGAAAAATCCTACCACATCAGGTGAGGATCTTTGAAAACAGCAAGAGAAGGAATATGTTTAGAATTCTGCTTTTTCTTCCTTGGGGTTTCTGAACAAACCATACAAGAAGGGTCCAATCTTGGACTTATTTCTTTCAAAGAACCAGAGACATTCTCTAGTACTATTATTTGAGGAACACAAACCAGTCCTTCATAAATAAAAAGCTTAGGCTTCCTCCTTTGAGGCCTTAATGTCCATCTGATTGACTGGATGGTTCGTGTCAGAAGTCTCTAATGTGGTTGCATCAGAGGGAAAAGGCTCAGAGGTGGGATGGTATGCATGTTTATCAAAAGCCTCAAAACAGATGTCAGTCTCCGATCTGGAGAAAAAAGCCCACACAGAAAACTCTTCCTTCTGCTTTTTGCTTTTTCTTTTAGGATGTGAAGGATTATCCAAGGTGGTAAGTTCCTTATAACACAGTAGCTTGTGCTAGAATCTTTGATCACTTGTTCTCTAAGTAAATTTTAAAAGAAGGTCGATGATATCTCTGGGTTTGTGGGACAAACACCTATCAAAGCAGTCCCTGATGTTATGTTTAGGTCCCCAGACAGAAATGACACTGGGTATACTTACGCTTACATGGAATCTGTCTACCATAGAGGCCATTTGCCTCTCTCTCAGTTGACAAATTTTTAAAGATAGAAATATCATAAACAGTAACAGTCTCCAATGGGATACTTGGCTTTCCCTTGAGAAGGCAAGGCAACTGGATCCTTTCATACAGTTGACAGATCATGAGATAGATGAAGTCTAACCTTCCAGAATGGAAACAAAAAACAGTTCTGAGAATTTTCATACTTTTATGTTCCTTAAGTACGAGCTTGCAGCCCGTGAGCTTAGGTCGAAGGTCAGCTCTATGGTACCTGAGGATGGAGCTCCTAAGCTTTGGCATACTGGCTTATTATACAGTATTCTTGGTATGATACACTCCATCTGTTAGCATTAATGCAACAGTAATCTAACGAAGAACCTCAAGGACTTTCTGGATATGCATCAGGAAGGACAACAATACAGACCTGGGCAGGCTGTGAAAAGGCGGGAGGGAGATTGTAGAAGACTAAAGCAAAAGTACCAAATTAATAGCTCTGTTGCAGGTTTTAAATCAAAGTAAGACAAGGCTGTTGGGAAGGGGAGTAGTAGACAAGACACAAGGATACAAGAGAAAGTGGCAAGGGAACTCATTACCCTAAAGCAGAATGAAGCGCAAGGACCAGATGAGCTACCTCACAGAATCTTCAGAGATCTAACTATGGTATTGGTAGATCCCTTAATACACCACAAGATGGTCACTAGTCAGTGGAATTCACCAAAACTGTTGCTAATGCACGTTGCTGACTTACAAAATAAAAACACTTACTGGAATACAAGCTTGTTAACATTACTGGCATACAAAAGTGCTTATTCTTCAAGCAAAGAATATAACCAATTAAAAAACAGCCATTTCTGCTTTGCTTCGATACATTCAATATTCACTGTGCATCTCCAAGGAAAGTCAATGAGACAAATTTGAGGAGAAAGCTATTTGATTTCCGAGAGGTTCCTGACTAAAAGCAACTGAGTGAAATAATCCAGTTTTAAGAAACTGACAGAGATGGATTTGACAAGGGACTACCAGTAGATGTGGCCTCTCTCGACTTCAGTAAATCTTTGACTTCGTCCCATACAGGTGGTAGGTATGAATTCTAAATGGACTGTAAGGTAAAATCAAGAGTGAACAACTGGAATGCTGCATGGTTAAAGATCAGGATACAGAAGGCATGAGTGACAGGGACTGTGTCAGCAATAAAAAGAAAGACTAGTGGAGTACCATAGGGGTCACAACTGTGTCCAGTACTCTTCAGTGTGTTTACTTCCCACCTGTGACAGAAAGGACAGGATTGACCTCTTCTCTGAAAAGGAAGATAAATGCACAAGCAGTAGACGATGTGGAGGAGGAGGTTCAGCACCTGAGGATGTAGAGGTAAAAAAAAAAAGAAGGATTTAAAAAGATAACCAACTTTGCCATAAGGTGTCAAGTAGAATCAGTGCAGACAAATGTAAAGTACAGTTACACAGGCTACAGCAATCTTTTTGCAAAATTTTCAGCTGGGGGAGTAGAATGGATGGTAAGAGAACATGAAAAGCATAATGAGTGTTAATCCCACCAAAATTGGAACACCAGGAGCACAGTGAGCAGTAGTAGAAGCAGCATACAGAATGTGAAGTGTAGTCTCAGGAGTGCAGACTCCAGAAACAAAGTAGAAACAGTTCCTGGTCAGGTCATACCTTAAACAGTGTATGTAGTTCTGGAAGCCATACAAGGAAAGGCACATTAAGATGCCAGTAGTGCAGAGGAAAGCATGTAAAAGAAAAATAGGATAGTGGGGAAATTATATGTCAAGAGCCAAAAGGAGCTGGAACTCTTCTAACTAAAGATTAGAAGCGACAGGGGACATTATATAGCTGCCCAGCATTACATCAAGTAACTGTGCGGCATAAAAGGATCAATCCTTGACTATGGCCCAAATTTCCACAGTTCAATTAGCAGTAGAGACACTGGAAAACTTGACTGGGCTGGAAGTATGGGCGTGAACAGCTGCTGCCATCTCTCCAACTGTGGGGGAGAGAAGTGGGTCTAGCTTACCTTTTGTTTGACACCTGGGGAAGAACACTGGGTGTTGCTCCTGATGAACACTGAGCTGATGAGGACATGCTGCACATGTTCAAGTGCACTGACTAGAGATTAACCTGTTGAAGCACACTTTCAGCAGCAAGCAGAACACTTGGGTTGGGAGGGTGGCCTAATGGTTAAGGTGTTTGCCTTACAAACACAAGGTGTGGGGTTTGAGTCTCACAAGGGATAATTGGCTAGGCTTAAAATGGCTCGCAAGGGCAGTTAGCTTAGTACTAATCTATGAACCTATGAACTTAGCAGCGGCATGGCCACTGCAGAGAACAGACAGCTATAAAGAGAAGGGTGGGCTGCTCCATCAAACATAGAAGCTGACATGCTCCCCATTTTCTGCCTTGCACCATAGGGAGAAAGAATGAGTTGATCAGCCAATCCGGGAAGGAATGAATAAGTCATAATACTCTTGCCCAGCCCAAGGATGACTGGCATCCTACCTATTCCACTACCCAAAGTATCACACACCCACGCATACAGACAGTAAACTGAGTTACAACAGCCACTAGGCAAATCTCGAAGAGAAGAAAAGCCAAATCACATGAGAGAGATGAGAAGGGGCCATTTTGAACAGGATGAACAAGGTGAAGAGGATTTGTGGACCCCAAAAAAATGTTTATCAGAATGGGTAGTTGTGAATAAAATCACAGAGCTTTTCAAGAAAACATGTTAAAAGTATGACATGGATGGTATGGGTAAGGGAGAGGTAAGAACTTGCCTTCATCTGCCATCCAGAAAATGTCATACAGTCAATATACTTTCACAGTAAGATACGCAAGTACAAATGCTACCTAAGAATTTTGACGGATGACAACAAAATGTAATTATTTTCTCCTATCATATGCCTTGCTAGTCTATGTTGTCTCCCATCATATGTTTTACTACCTCCTGGATTTGCAAGCAGGTGTTATACTTAAATGTTTCCTATGAAAAAAATCCTTGTTATTACTGATTGGTCTAAATGCAAAACTCTATGGTTTTGATAAATTGTTATAACTCTTAGCTACTCACTGTTGTACTAGAATCAACCAAGCTCTCCTCTACTAATGTATTCTACTGTATATAATTGCATAAAGTATTCAATAGTCATACTACTTGGCCTAGGACTGGCTATTCCACACACAGTAGTCATTAGCATTGCATGAAATCTCATTGCTATTAATCTATGGAGCTTTTCTCCCTAGACCTCCACTGAAAAGGGGTGTCTGCACATTCAGGCCTTCCTGGTAGTCAAAAGACAAATAAAATAAATAAATTATTTTCAACCATACAGATAAGCGGCCATTATTATTAGGACTGTTGACTTGCAGCGGTCATTTCTGAAGTATCCTGAGTTACAAAACTATACACATTTAAGTAAATATATAACTATGCATTAGCTATCTTCAAACAACTGCTCCTGCTTGTACAAATGTTTTTAATGTGTTGACTGTAAGCTACTTCTATATTCTGGCTAACTGGAATTTTTCTGCCCGGGTCTCTAAAGAGAATGAGGAATTTTGTTTACCCCAGTTAGACTATCCCACTTAAATGCAAAGAACTACACTGCTCCATTGAAAAAAAAAAGTTGCGCATATTAACAGAAAGAAAATCATGCAAAAATTATGAGGTGTAGCACCAAGCAGGATAAACGCACACTCCCCAAACTAAAACAACTCGCAGGATGAATGAAGTCTACCAAAGCCAAATTTGAGTTAAGTTTGGCCTCCCAGGCCAAGGACAACCACAAGGCATTCTTTAGCCATGTCTGCAACCTCAAAAGGCAATAGACAATTAGGTGAAGAGCTCATCATTAATGGAGCCACCTATACTAAGCCAGAAGACATAGCAATGCTACTGGCTGACAAATTCAGCTCCAACTTTACCCCTCTCTCACCCTCAACCTCCCCACAGAAAATAACGTCAAGTATACCTTCCCCTATTATCACTAGGGAATAGATCCTTAATGCACTTTCTAATGTCAATAACACAGCATCAGTGGGACCAGACAATATCTCAGGATGCCTTCTAAATAGGATGAAACTTAACTTATCAAGCCCTCTGGAACTGCTATTTAACTGTAGCCTCCAAACACAAACTTCATGCCTCACGAATGAACAGCAGTAGTCATCCTTCAGCAAAAAGGTGGGCCCATCTACAGACCATAGAAACTACAGACCCACAAGTCTAACTCGTCTCATATGCAAAGCTATGGAAAGAATTATCATGGAAATGATCGCTAATGACATAAGAAACTTCAAGAAAAAGGACCCAACCCAATTTGGTCTCATCAAGAGAAGGTCATGCCTACTCAACCTAATGGACTTCTTTGAGAAGGTCACCAAAGCAATGGATGAGGGCAAAACAATTCACACTGCCTACACTGACTTGGCCAAGGCTACAAAATACCTTACACAGGCATTGTTAAACTTAGGAGGTAAGGCATAAAGCCTGATGTCACCTGGTGGATAGCTAGCTGGCTCACAGACAGGACCCATGAAGTTAGAATTGGGGAATCAGCCTCTACAAAGAAGAAAGTCACAAATGAAGTCTCTCAAGGATCAGTCCTGAGACCGCTCCTTTTCGGCATTTACTTCTCTGCAGTCAAGGCCAATGGTTGACTAAATTTACAGAAGATTGCAAATTAAGAGCAGTCATAAAATCGCCCACCAACACAAATGTTCTCCAGGAAGGGCTGAGACAGACAAATAAATGATGCCAGAACTATGTACTAAAACTAAATTCCAAGCAACGCATAACAGTATCCTTTGGGAATTCTTCCATCCCTAGTAACCATCATATTGACAACACACCCTAAAGAGTTGCTCCAGAAATAAGGGACTTGGAGACAGACAGACAGTAATCTAGCATTTGACCATCACATGTTTACAGTAGTGAGAAACTCCTTCTATGCTGTGCAACTTATAAACAAAGGTATGGCAACTAGGCCCAAGGAGGTCAATGTTCCACTGTTTTCGGCATTCATCAGATCTATTATTGAGTACAATTTCCCCTTTGGTATGTACCTAACCAGGCACATCCAACAATTAAAATGTCCACCGAGGTTCCTCACTAAAAGAATAAAGGGCATAAGTAATACACCCAATGCAGACTGGCTCAAGGCCCTATCTCTGTATGCCGTCTTCTACAGGCTGATGACAGGAGACCTATGCCTGGCATACAAGACATTGTCAGACCCCATCCTGATGGGCCTCCCGAATATCTGCAAAAACAAACAGCACCAGAATTACCCATTCTAAAGACTTGAACCTTGCCTGTGGTAGAAACAGGACATGCTGGAGAGGCTGGCATATCCCAGAGACCACCCCCTTCTCTTGAACAAGCTCCCCATCCATGTGAAGCAGAGTTCCTTCCTAACCATATTCAAGTGCAACTTGTACAACTGGATGGGAAATAGGAAATTCATCCTTGGTTTTCCTTTATTTGTTTAATGGACACAAGCATCCTTTAAATTGTTCATCGCTCTGGCCTCTGCTTGTAAATATTTCATCTTCCAAGTCCCCGCTTACACTTATCAAAGGTACCAGAACTTGTCAGAGATTTGGGATGCATGACTAGGCTTAAAAAAGGCACTTGTGGTTGCTAGTCTAGTACACACTTATGAACCTATTTAGTTACATTTTTGCCGATTGTGGATACTGTGATTTTGTGTCTGAGAGATTACCACTTCTCTGGAACAGGCTTCCCATCCATGTGACACAGAGCTCTTCCCTATACTTATTCCAGCTTAACCTGGACCAGTAAAAGGGGAATTGTAAATATACCCCCAGGTCTGGCACTTTTGTTTCTATTAGAAGGAGAAAGCTGGTAAATGGTTGACCACTCATATTCAAGTTATATATACCCCTACAAAAATCTATGGTGTCAAAGCCTGTCCAATAAATTTGGGAAGTGTGGCTAGGCTTAAAAACGCCACCTAGGGTCATTAGCTTAGGAATAAACACAGCATTTGATTATTTGATTGGTCTGTTTTCACTGCATTATTCAAGGAGGCATAGTGTTCATCATTCGTTCAAATAACTAATACAACTACAGCAAGCAAATACTGGAAATTCACCTGCACATAATCTGCATCACTACATAAATACAACCTACATCTAGAGGTTTGACACTTTGGCACAGCCTGGAAACAGAGGTACATGGTACAAAGACATTCTGGAACAAGCATCATATACCTCATCTTCAATGATAAAAAAGTAGTCATGATTTTACCATTGACCAAAGAACTCGGAGATACCATATAATCTGAATCATATGCAATCTCTCAATGCCTAGAGGTTTGCAAAGTGGTATATGCCTATTACACTCCTGCTCAGCTCATCAGTACAGACAGTTCCCTTACAAATATATGCACACTGTAGTCTGAAGTGGAAAGTTCTCATTGCGTTTCCTGAGCTAATATTCCAGACATCAGTAGGGGTGCTGCTAATATTTGTACATTACCTTAGGCATTAGCCTCCCAAAAATCAACCCATTTCTTTTTTTTTTTTTTTTTGGATGAGCACTAGTCAATAAGATGGTCTAGATAGCAATCACATTTACTATTTTTTTTGCTTCGCCCTAAGGCTCCATTTCCACTGCGGTTTGATGTCTCCCCCAGCAGTTGCAAATTGAAGTATGCATGAACAGAACTTGAGTGCCCACAGCCTTCAGTGATGCCTTCTATATCTTACCCTCTGGCTGGACTCAGTATTAAAGTGCAAGAGATTACCTTACCTTCCCCCCAGGGATGCACAAGTCTAAATCAGCCACTTATTTCCATCATCCCCAATAAACTACTGTGCTTCGGTTACCAATCCATTCCGGGTCGCTTGAGTTGCAGTCAGGGCTTTATCCTTCTGCACTGTAGAGCCGAATGTGAAACAATATAAAATATGGCATGTATTTCAGCTCCTGTAACTAGGCAATTCAATTCAAGCAATACCATGCAAGAAATAGACTCTATGCAGACACCTTACAACTAGGTAGACAGGTGAAGAATAAGAAAAACCACGAGAGAGACCTGAGTGTACAAAAGTCTGTCCTAAACATCAAAGGAAGTATGATTTTTTTCTACATCCTTTTTGCCACAGTGCCTGCCAGCTACCACCATGATCCACTCATTCTCCTGTATCAGAGGGACTCCATCTAGTAAAACAGCATGAGGTGCCCAGAAAAGGCAAGCCTATAAGGGTGCTTTTTGCCCCCACTAACATAGTAATGAAGACAATTTTCTGTAATGGACTAAACCCCAGCTTTTTGCCCTTACCAACATCCCCCAGCAATGAGGCATTTTTTTCTGTAGTGGTCTAACCCCATCCCTGGGTAGGGAATTTATGAGCTGCATCACTACCGAAGCTCACAATGCCCTCCCCATACAACAGCATGCTTCTTATCACCAGATTTGAAATTTACCACCAGGTGGTGGCTTCATGAACTTAATGCCTGCCCAAAAGTCTCACATTTGTATTACCATCACTTCTCCAAGGATGTAGTACGATGTGGTAGTGCACAGCCAACTCCACACCACTGTCCTTCCCAGGATGGAAACCCTCCCCCACCTGCCTACTCAAGCAGATGCCCAAGCCACTAATCAAACCACAGATGCCTAAGCTGTAAATCAGGATTTTATTCTTGTACTCCACCAAAGCTGGCTAAATGAGAAGGTTCAGCTGTCTCCCAACCCAAGCAAAAACTTGCCTTAGTGAATGGGGCATGTTGACAGCATAGCTGTCTGTTAAAAATTCTAAGGATAACTAACATACTTGGAACAGAACTACAAAGACAGCAGAGAAGATATAAATGGGGTATCTTATGCTTGAAATTATGCAGCCTCGGAATAATTCCCCACTCTGTGTAAATATATACATGTAATAATGGGGTGCACCCCCCCCCAAAAAAAAACTGCTCTAAGGGTGTAACAGTAAGCTTTGAAATATCTGTTTTTTCAGAGTTTTGCGACCCATGCTTGGGGAAGGGAGTCAGTGGTAGAGATCAGTCTGTTGACAACCAAAGGAAGCAGCTGCACTGATGACCTCCCCCCACCACCATGATGGCACCACATTATGGCAACACATGTTGTAAGTATAAGAATAAATGTGACAGCAGCACAGTGTTTTATCAAGCTATATTTGATTGCAGCATGCACAGATGACTATGCCTGAACAAGCATAGCTCTAAGAGAGTAAGGTAAACTGCTGATCTTGAGCATGAAAGACCATATGCATTGTAGCACTCAATTCTGTTCTGGGGTAACTGCTGCTACCTCAGAGTAGGTGCATATAAATTAGGGGCATGTGGAGGTTGAAGTACTCCCCAGAAAAGGCTTTAAATATTAGTAGGCTATTAACTTGGGCATTTATTTATATTATTTTTAGCTGACATTTGTGTAGTTACTATAAGGTATTTTATTTTCCTATAGTATCACTGTTGTATGCATTAGATGTTTCATGGAATCATTGGTTATCAGGTTTAATTATAATGCAGTTCAATTTAACCTGGTTTGGTTAACTATTATGACACCCTGTGTTAGTCTGCATCAGAAGTCAGGAAGACAAAGACATCTCTTCAATTCTGCTCCAAAAAGTAAAAGTAAAATAATAAGAATTTGAATCCTGTTTGCTGTAGCTCAGGTTCACTGATGATCCCCACCAAATTGCAGTACAAAACTGAAAACAGCAGCAGTTCCAATGGTCAGTGATATATGACAATAAGGTTTCAATTCCACTGAAGGAAACTCCTGCTTTCAATTCCATACAGAGAGGCCACGAAAGTCATGGGAAGTCAAACTACTGGAGTAGGCATAAGGACAGCGGCTTAGACAAGAAGGCATGATCCCAAACAAAGCTGTAAGGGGACAGGGCTGTCCACATCATCTGATAGCTACACAAGGGCAGGAAAAATGTACCTATGGCTGAGCATCTATCAACAAATAGATTATGGCAAGCTACAATCTAGCAACATGGCAACTTATTTTTTGGTGATAAATACCCCTCTGAGACTGAAGCATTTTTCTATTCTCACAGCATCTAGATGATGATGATTAGCATAAATAAGACTTGCTCATCAGCAGCTTTGCTGTTCCTAAACTGGAGAAGCCATTAACATATGCTGTCATTTCAGTTGATCTACAAAAGAACTTTCTTTGATGAGTGCTTTGGTTTGTATTATATTTTCCGTCAATCATAATGTGGCAAATATTTTGAAGCCACCCATGTTTGGGGGATGCCTATGCACCCATTAAAATGCATGCCATAACATAACACACCAAAATATAGGCAAGTGCATACCAAGGGCCTTCCAGTTTAAATCCATGCCAACAGCAAACACCTCTCAGCAAATCAAGAAATAAAAACTTGACACTTGCATTACAGACACAGTAATATACAATTATATTACAAACACAGTAATATACAATTATACATCTGCCCAGCATAAGTGCACGTCCAAACAGCTGAGGATGGTAGACACACTCATTCCCAACAGAATGGAAGTTGAGTATCTCAAGACTACAGAGGAGAGTTGTTTTGCAGATCAACTGATATGGTAAGAAATAATGGTTATTCTAAAATTATAGCCTCTCTTTGGCTGGTCTTTGATTTGAATCTCAAACAATAACCAAAAGGGTGAAGGAGCCAGAGGACAGCACATGCCCAGAGCTCAGAAAACTGAGCCATGGAACACTGCTTTCCCAAATGATGCTAAGCTGCTAGAATTGTGGACAATACAATGTTTTGTGAAGATGTACACTACTAAGCATGTGACCACTGTCCAGATGTATACAATGGAGGAAGCAAGCAATGGAGGCATTCACTCCCCTAATAAGAATGCTTGGACAACAGCACATACCAGTAAGTTAACCCCTCACATCAAAATGTGCAAACAGGATACATTTGGAAGACACTTCACTGGCACTTGTCAGCCCTTCTTTAAAACTCCAAATGAGATGAACAAACTGTCTCATTTGTCTAAAATCAGACACCCACCTCAGATAGCACACCAAGCTGTTGGTGCACATACACTGTGTAAATGGCCATTGTCTATCCCTGGTTTCTGATGCCTAAAAAAACAGGGAGAAGGACAACATGGCTGAAAATTCTGAGATCTTCAGAAGGAAATGAGGGTTCATCCTAAGGGACACACTGCCTTTGCAAACGCCTAGATATTATTCTGTATAAAAACAGCCTGTATTTTCAAAACTCAAGTGTAGAGGTGATGGTCACCACAAAGTACTTTCCAAGAAACAAACTTCAGTGTTGCTGAGCTACCAGATTTAAATGGAGGATGGGTGAAAACAGTCAACCATTAACGTCAAGTCCCATGGAGAGAAAGTGTTAATCAAAAGGGGAAACAACACTTCCTTAAGGAACTGTATGACCAGGTAGAGGTGGACCACAGTGTTCTGATGTGGTGCTATACAGTGATAACAGACTATGGTACCTTGCCTGAGGAATAACTTAAGGTTCAAATCATACAGGTGC
This sequence comes from Protopterus annectens, assembly GCF_019279795.1. Classification (NCBI taxonomy): domain Eukaryota; kingdom Metazoa; phylum Chordata; order Ceratodontiformes; family Protopteridae; genus Protopterus; species Protopterus annectens. The sequence goes on from NC_056733.1 coordinate 626,412,295, forward strand.
TTGGAATGAACAAAGATCGCTAGCAAGCTGGCCAGCGTGGGTGGTATACAGAACTGCTCCACCTAAACTGAAAACTGTTTCCTTCATGCAAAGCGAGATAGCCTCAGCAACCCCAAAGACTCCAGCACACATATGCAATGCAATCAATAAAACTAAGTTAGAACCAAGTCCAAAGGTAGACCCTGTTGTCACCCCAACTGGGGGAGGGGGGTAGTTCTGGCTTAAACTGCAAGAATTTCTGGCATCTCACCTTCCTTGAGTACCAAATGGTGAAAACAATTAGTTTTTGTTGCATTTCCAAAATGGCTACTGTCTGAAAATCGGGTAAATTAGAGGTCTCAAGTGTGAAAGGGATAAGAGGTGCAAAAAATCTAGCAAAAACTAACAATCTGGGTAAAATTAAGCTACTGGGTAGTCACTACACAGTCTGGACATGAGCACAAAAGAAATTGAAGTAAAAGAAAATCAACTAGAAAAGGAAAAGAAAAATGTGGTGGGGAAGGGCCTTGCAGCTATTAAGCAAAAAGAAATTGAAGTTTTGGCTGAGGTACAGGCACTGTCTTCCAGTCATTTAGGGAAAAAATAAATATTTTCATCAATGTTTGAAATAAGTGAGACGTGAGGAACACAAAGTCAAATGACAAAATGTTGGCAACAAAAGAAGTTTTAAGTAGCTATTCAGGTGAGCTGATAAAGCGGCAAAACTCGGAGGGTGAAAATGATTCCCTACATTACTCACTGGATTACAAACTGGCTCACAATTAGGACTTTTAGGACAATTAGGACAGGAAATCAAGACAGGGGAAGTTACCTTCGCAAAGACACCAGTCACCAGTGGAGTCCCCCAGGGTTCCGTGCTGGGACATCTCCTGTTTAGCTTCTACTTTTCTGAAGTAAAAGCCAATACGAAAGGGCTCTGGCTGACTACATCTGCAGATGACTGCAGGCTAGGAGCAGTCACTGAATCCCCAAATGACTTGGCCATCCTTCAGTAAGGTATGCCCCACAAAAATAATTTGTGTCAAAATTATGGATTGAAACTAAATGCCAAAAAAATGCATCACTGTATCCTTGGGGAAGTCATCTATCCCAGGGAGCTACTACATTACCACTACACCCCTAATTGCCCTAACAGTTGACCCATTTATTTGGGAATTTACATGGAGAGTTACCTAACTTTTGACTACCATATGCCCATTGTTGTAAGAAAGTCCTTCTAGACAGCACAGCTTATAAGGACTTTTGACTAACATATGCCCATTGTTGTAAGAAAGTCCTTCTATACTGCAGAGCTTATAAACAAAGTGATTGTGTCTTGATCTAGGAAGGTCATGGTCTCTCTCTACTCAGTCCTCATTAGGTCACTCATTCAATATAATGCCCCCTTCGGCATGCATTTGTCCATACACATAACTGGAATGCCCACAGAGATACCCTACTAAAAGGATACAAGGCCTAAACAACATGTCCTACATGGACCAACTCAAACCCCTCTCACTATACTCTGTATCCTACAGACTACTTAGAAGTGACGAGTGTCTGGCAGGCAAGGCATCTGCTGCACCAATACTGATGGATTTACTGCACATTGACAAGTCAAACAGTATCACAAATACTTGATCTAGGGATCCAAACCTCTTATGCAACATCAGAATGGTTTGGAGGTGCATGTAAATCTCACAGAGGATACCACTGCTCTGGAACAAACTCCCCTTCCACATAAAAGAAAAGTTTGTTCATGTCCCTATTGAAGTGCAACTTAGATCATTGGATGGGAAACAGAAAATTTACCCCAGGATTGCTACCTGTACTACTAATGGACAGAGGCAGCTCCTAAATGCTTTATCCCCTGCATGGGTCCTCTCAAATTATCTATGGTTTGATCCCAGTTATTCTCATTAGAGGTAATATATAATTATTAACCATGGGATGAGCAAGGCCAAATTCTAACCAAATGGGATAGGTTAATTCAAGTACAAAAAAGGAAATTGGCTAGGCTTAAAATGGCCCTCAAGGGCAGCTAACCTCATACTTGCCTATGAGCCTATAAATGGAGGAAAGACTGGCTGAACACAAGGCTTCTCATGGAGAAATCTCAAAAATAATACACAGAAACTGAGATTTTCTACTATACCAGAGAAATTGGAAGGAACAGACTACATTAATTTTATGAAAGCACAAATAAGCAACTGCACTGTTATTTCACAGCGGGATTTGTTAACTGAAAGGGCATACCACATGTATGCTCCGAATTTAGACACAAGAAACAAGTCAAGACCTATATTAGTGAAAATGCAGTCATACCAACAAAAAGTGCTACTCCTGACAAATTCTGGCAGAAAAGTATTAAAAATTTAGGGACACAAACATGCATCTGGAAATGATTATTTGGTGTACACCAGGCAGGGATGCTTAGAGGAAGCTGTGCAATTCAAGTTGCTACATTCAGCTATCTTTAATTTTTTTTCTATAAGGAGAGTGCCAGCAAGCTGAAAGGAACTCGGTTTCTCATTCTTCTGAAAATGTTGTTGTGTCTTTCGGCTTTTCCCTGTTAGGGGTCGCCACAGCGGAACTCCGGTCAGTTAATGATTGGCAGAAGATTTTTACGTGCCGAGTTGCCAGCCCTGGCGCACAACCTTCAACGAAGGTATGCCCATTCACGCACGTCTCCACACAGAAGACGCTCTAACTGAGAATCGAACAGGACAACGTCTTACTGTGAGGCGACAACGCTACCACAGCACCACCACCACAGTAACAAAGAGAAAAAAACATGCCAGTGAAATCTTTTAACTGTTCCAAAGGAGAATGACTGGATGACAAAAAAAAAGTCCATGAACTAAAAAGAAGAATCAGAAATGCTTTGGATTTCAATCAGAGAAAAGTGTTGGGTGGTCGAGAAGATGAGGAAGGCGGCCAATAATAATGTAAAATTATGAAATAAATGGAAGAACTGTAAAGTATCATTTTCATAAGATGCAGTTTAGGCATGAGGAATGTGCTTCTGCAAGAAGCAGCGGCTAAAAAAAAGAACTGAAGTTTGTTGTCCCTATTAATTTGGTGAGTGGACTCTAAAACATAAGTCCATCTTTGTCACTAATGTTTAGAAGGATAATAACAGACTGAAGATCTAATTGTAAGTAAAAAAATGTACAATGCATTTCTTGTAAGAAATTTGAAGCATTGCAAAGTAATACTGTATAGTATGCAGAGGTATTGTAAATCTGATGAAGGGGAGTTTTATCAATTACTGCTGTTTACATCAGTGATATTAAAGTGAGAAAGAACTTTATCTTTACTGTAATGCATCTGGAGTTTATAGTGCAATAAAATGAAGGCTTGACAGAAGCACTCTGTGATCTTGGGCTGATGGAGAAATGTAAATCTGTATTGATTACACTGTGTGTCTGTTAAATTACAGTAATTTTTCTTGGTATTAAACAGGTGAAAATATGGACCAACGTCCATAATTTACATCACAGATAAGGGCATTTTTGCCCTATTTCTAAACAAAAACATGGAAAATGGAAATCATGAAAATGGTTATTTTCCAGTATCTGAAAAAGGTATTTTATGCACTTGCAATGTTAACAGCTTATTTTTTTCCTGCTACCAAAAGTCAGCGGTTGAAGACGGTTTGTCTACAAATTCAGGCAGTTACTCAGGAAATGAGTGAATCATGAGCTCTGAAACACTTGTATAATAAATGATATAATCTTTTTAGTGTTTCCTGCCTAAATTAGTGTAGCTACTAGCTGCAGCATTGTGCAGATACAAGTTTGTTGCATCTTGGTCTGTTTTTAGTGACTGTTCTACTCAGAGCACACTTTCCAAGACATCTTTTATTGAAAGGGACCCTTCGGCACCCTTGTGAGAGAAGTGTGTTAATTGTAACCTGTCTGGTGAAAAATGATTGGTCCAGGGCTTGGAGTAAGCACCCTCATTGGTTCTTTTGATTTTTTTTAAGTTATTTAAAATTTTTAGCTTCTGGTATTTAAGCCCTGTGTTTAAGTAGATTTCTGCTTGCTTGAATGTCGGGCAGCACCACTCACTGTTGTGTAACTGTGTGCCATAGCTGGACAGATAATTTCTACAATTTTTACATTTGAATCAAAATCATATTTATTGGCCAAGTATGCATGCATACAAGGAATCTGATTCCAGTTCCAGTGACTCTACAAATATGAATTACATAAGTGGCATACATACAACTATTAAGAACAAAACAAATGGCATACATGCAACTATTAAGAACAAAACAAATGGCATACAAACAACTATTAAGAACAAGACAAAAAAGTAAATATACATATACATACAAGGTGCAAAGTGCAAGAAATACTGAAATAAATTTTGAAAGAAACAAGTATTAACAATATGTAAACAATACTGCAGAATCCTTGGAGGCTTGGGAAAAAGAATATCCCACCCTAATAAGCTGAGTTAGCCGTTTATAAACTTGATGGCCTGTGGAAAAAAATGTTCTTACATCTGCTTGTTTTGGTGCATATCAATCTATAATGCATGGCTGATGGTAATCGTTCAAAAAGATGGTGACAGCTGTAGGACATTATTGCAGTCCTCCATCTTTAGTACATCTCTGGTTTAAGTATTGTTAGTGAGCTATGACCTATTAAACCACCAAATGCCAAATGGCTCACAAAAAACAGTTACACACTATTAAAGTGGTTGACTCCACATCAACCAGCAGACCTGTCACCAGCGGGTGCCACAACGGTTAGTGCTGGGCCCTCTGCTATTTGATATTTACTTCTCAGAAGTTCAGACCAAAACTAAGGGGCTATAGCTGACCAAGTTTGCGGACGACTGTAAACTGGGCGCAATTAATGACTCCGCAAATGATGTCAGTATACTTCAGGAGGGTCTTACACAGACTAACGACTGGTATCTTAGTCACGGTATCAAACTGAATGTAAAGAAATGCATCATCATTCCCTTCAGTAAAAACAATGTTCCTTCACACTATCAAATTATTCATTTATTTTATTGCCATTTGTTAACTGGGTTGGTCCAGCTGAGCTAAAGGCCCATTTTCAGTGGAGACCTGAGGAGAATCATTCAAGACGAACATTTATATCAGAGATGGCATATAACAAGACAACTATACAACAAAGTGAAAATAATCAATTTAACAGTTATGTACAGGTTTAAGTGTATATCTATACAGTACCAACAAGTAAGTCTGGATGTAGAGATTTATTTAAAGGAAGTGGGGTGTTGGTGTGTTGTAGTATTAGCACTATGGAGAGAAGGGAATGAGGAAAGAGAAAGATACGAGAGTAGGAGGAAACACAGGATAGATGCGAGAGAAGAGAGTGGATTTAAGAAGGGGGCAGGTAGAATCAAGATGGAGCTTGACAGGGACAGGACCAGGTGTTTAGGAGATAGTGTTCAAGTTTGAACTGGGACGTATGCTGGGTGTTTCTTATATTATGTGGGAGGGAGTTCCAGGAATGGGCTACTGAGTATTTGTATAGTGACTTCCCTATATTTTTCTTGGGTTTGTAGATGTCCAGAAGATGTTTGCCAAATGTACGAAGCAGACGTTGGGGGTTGTACAGTGCTACAATGTTAGAGATAGAGGGGCAGGAAGCAGGGCTATAAAGAACAGTGTGTGTTGTACGTAGTTGAGGAAGGAGCAGTTGTTTGGGGAATTCAGGCCATTTCAGAGACAAGGCAGTGATGGGATTTATAGGGGAGATTGGAGGCAAACTTAGCTATTTTGTTATAGCTTTGCTCTAGTTTTCTGAGAAGAGTTAACTGGAGGTTAGTAAGGACAGGAGCAGCATACAGAAGACAGGGTAAAAAGAGAGATGTGGCTGGGGATGGTTTGGAGGAGGGAGAAAGAAATCTATGATTATGATACAGGAGGCCAAGTTTTTGGCAGGTTTTCTTTATGCATCGATTGATATGTAAATCAAATTTTAGTTCATCATCTATGGTGACACCAAGTAATTTAGTATGTGGTTCAGGTCTGATGATGGTATTGTTAAGGGAGGTGATAGTGAAAGAGGATTTATGTTGTGTTAGTGTTTTAGGAAGAAAAAGTAGAAGTTTAGTTTATTTGGGATTTAAGATTAGTTGATCATCAGTGAGCCAAGTTTTAATGGAAGAGAAAGTGTTTGGGGTAAGAGAGAGGAGCTCAGGGATACTGTGGGCAGTACTAATAAGGGTGTAATCATCAGCATATTGTAAGAGTGTTGAGAGATTAGCAGCAGAGTGTAAGTTATCAGTGAAGATACTGAACAGGAGCAGACCCAATATAGAGCCTTGGGGAACACCAATGCAGACAGGCAGAAATGGGGAGGTGGCAGTTTGCCAGCATACAGACTGTAGTCTATTAGTTAAATAACTAGTGAACCAGGCTATAGAAGGGGTAGAGAGGAAAATGTCAGAAAGTTTAGTTTAGAGTGGGAGACCGTATCAAAAGCCTTAGAGAGGTCAAGGAATAGACAAGAAAGAAGTAAGTTGTTAACACAGGTTTCTGCTACAGTTTGGGTGAATGACAGTAGAGCAGCTGATGTGCTGTGATGGGGGTCCGAAACCGTGCTGGGTGGGAGTTAAGAGATTGTTATCAAGCAAGTGCTTCAGTAGCTGACAATGAACACATTTTTCTAGTATTTTGGAAAGTGGGGATAGTATAGCAATGGGACGATAGTTTGAGGGATCAGTGGAGTTACCACCTTTATGGAGAGGGATTGTATAAAAGGATTTCCAAAAATCTGGGACAACAGACTCAGTAATGGAACGATTAATGAGGATAGAGACTGGGTAGGCAATTGGATTGGCAGCAATTTTAAGGAAGTGGGGGGGTAAACTGTCTACAGAGGGTGAGCAGGGTTTGAGTTTATGTAGTTGGGATTTGATAAAGGCAGTGGGAATAGCTTGTAAGGAAAAGGTATTAGAAGAAGAAGAGCTGTGGGGTGAAGGCAGAGAAGAGGATTTGAGAGTATGTTGAGTTAGGTTTTGGATTGTTTCTATGAAGTCCTTGTTTAATAGGGCAGCAGTTTCAGTTGCAGTATTAAGGGGGAAGGGGTACCGGAGTGGAGGATTGTGTTTATGGTGGACCAGAATTTCTTGGGGTTGGCATATGGGCTGCAATGGTTAGAAATGAAAAATTAACAATACCCTATGTACCTATGAAGTGGTAAGAGATCTGGGATCACAAGTAGACTGCGACCTTAACTTTGACCACCATATGTCTATTGTAGTTAAGGAACACTTTCTATGTAGCACACATGATTAGCAAAGACATCGCCTCTATTACAAAGGATGTTATTCTTATCATTAATCAGGCCCATAATCGAGTATAACACCCCTTTCGGCATGTACCGTACAAAGAACCTGCAGCAATTGGGGAGACCTCAGAGGTTTCTAACTAGGAAGATCAAGGGACTCAGCACGTGCCTTACACAGACAGATTAAAGTCCCTGTCACTAAACTCAGTGTCGTATAGACTTCTTAGGGGAGACTTATGCCTGGCTTACAGAGCAATCTCAGGCACAAACCTAATGAATTTGCTGCACATCCATAAATCAAACTGGACTAGAGCTACCCATTCCAGGGACTTAAATATGGCCTGTGACTTGAATAAGACATGCTGGAGGGACAGATTTGTCTCCCAGTGACTGCCGCCTCTTTGGAATAGGCTGCCAATTCATGTGAAGCAGAACACCTCTATGACACTGTTCAAAAGGAACCTGGACGAGTGCACAGGGCACCGTAAATTCTTACCAGGGCTAGCGCCCACAACCCACTTGGACATGGGCAGTCATTAATTTTTATTTTATTTTTTATTTTACATTTGTTTACCGGGAGAGTCCGACTGGGCATAAAACCCTTTTTCAGCAAAGGCCCGGGGAGAAAAGCTCCATTGTTAGCAAACTATTTTGTTAGCAGAAAGAAAATTGTATAATACAATAAAGAAAAAAATAGTAACAAACATTCACAACGATAAAAAGACTAGAAAATAATAAATTGGTCAAGTGGGAGGCAGGATCAAGAATCTTGTATAACAATGCTTCTAGAATACCGTTCTTACAGTAGTAGCAGATAGTGACATTGTATGCAATAAGAGTGCAATTACAATACTTAGTCTTATATTCAGGTAGGATAGCAAACTGAAGACTTAAAATCTGGCAGATATTAACACTGAGAAAGAAAATAAACAACATGAGTTAGTCATATGGTTTAAATTCAATGCTCATTACAAACGCAATTAAAATTTTAAAATTAACTAGTTCCATGGTTTGGGCTACCCATGGCCA